>NC_090226.1:29182649-29357625 GCF_024489055.1 Chanodichthys erythropterus
AGTTACAACAACTTCCTGTTTCATGGCGAAACTTCGAACTTTGCCAGGCTGCCACAGACACGCCTTTCAGCGAAAACTCTAGATCTTCGCAATTTAACGTCACAAAGGCCTTTAGATTAGACTGGCCAAATAAGATGTTGATCTGATTAAAGCTCTAGGAGGAGTTCATTAAAGTACAACGTCTGGAAATGGCAAAAACTGCACAAATTTTGCAAAGATAATTAAAAATATCTCACTTCTAGTTGCTTTTCAGATTTCACTCCAAGAGACTTTTTTGTAGGTATTGGGCTGTTAGATGTGTGTACCAAACTTCATACCTGTACGTGAAATGCAGTGTCAGGGGCACTTCGTTGAATTTTTTTAGGTGGCGCTATTGAGCCATTTTGCTACACTTAATTCTGAAACTCACATCAGATGTAAATTTTCACCACTTCTGACGCATCTGCAAAGTTTCATGAGTTTTCGAGTATGTTTCGGCCCTCAAAAAAGTGATTCACCTTACATGGCGAAACATCAGACTTTGTCGGTCACCACAGACACGCCCTTCAACGAAAACTCAAGATCTTTGCGATTTAACATCTCAAAGGTCTTAAGATTACACTGGCCATATATGATGTTGATCTGGTTAATTTCTATGAGGAGTTAATCACAGTGTAAAACATGTCATTTCCTGTTGCCCCCAGGTGGCGCTATGACTGTAACTGAATATTGTCATATAGATGTCTTCAGGTTAGGACTCTAATAAAACATGTGAAGTTTGGGGCAGACCAGACCTTGTATGCCCGAGTTACAACAACTTCCTTTTTTATGGCGAAACATCAAACTTTGCCAGGCCGCCATGGACGCGTCCTTCAGCGAAAACTCTAGATCTTCGCAATTTAACGTCTCAAAGGCCTTTAGATTAGACTGACCAAATATGATGTTGATCTGATAAAAGCTCTAGGAGGAGTTTGTTAAAGTACAACATATGGAAATGGCAAAAACTGCCAAAATTTTGTGGAGAATTCAAAATATCTCACTTCCTGTTGGGTTTACAAACTTTGCACCCAGGGGCTTTTTTGTAGGTATTGGGCTGTTACATCTGTCTACCGAATTTCATAACTGTACGTGAAACATAGCACGAAGGGCGCTTAATTGAAATTTTGTAGGTGGCGCTGTCGAGCCATTTTGCCACACCTAATTCTGAAACCCATATCAGATGTAAATTTTCACCACTTCTGATGTGTGTGCAAAGTTTCATGAGTTTTTGAGAATGTTTAGGCCCTCAAAAATGCGATTCATTTTGGAGAAGAAGAATAATTGGCTGAGCAATTCCAATAGGGTCCTCACACCATCAGTGCTCGGGCCCTAAAAAACAGCAACATTTATACATAAATAATCTTTCCGTGGATGTATGGTTTGTTAGGATAGGACAATATTTGGCCGAGATATAACTATTTGAAAATCTGGAATCTGAGGGTGCAAAAAAATCAAAATATTGAGAAAATGTCCTTTAAAGTTGTCCAAATGAAGTCCTTAGCAATGCATATCCACTCACAAAATGTTTGATATATTTATGGTATGAAATTTACAAAATATCTTCATGGAACATGATCTTTACTTACAAACCCGATTCCAAAAAAGTTGGGACATCGTACAAACTGTGAATTTAAAAAGAATGCAATAATTTACAAATCTCATAAACCTATATTTTATTCACAATAGAATATAGATAACATATCAAATGTTGAAAGTGAGGCATTTTGAAATGTCATGCCAAATATTGGCTCATTTTGGATTTCATGAGAGCTACACATTCCAAAAAAGTTGGGACAGGTAGCAATAAAAGGCCTGGAAAAGTTAAATGTACATATAAGGAACAGCTGGAGGACCAATTTGCAACTTATTAGGTCAATTGGCAACATGATTGGGTATAAAAAGAGCCTCTCAGAGTGGCAGTGTCTCTCAGAAGCCAAGATGGGCAGAGGATCACCAATTCCCCCAATGCTGCGGCGAAAAATAGTGGAACAATATCAGAAAGGAGTTTCTCAGAGAAAAATTGCAAAGAGTTTAAAGTTATCATCATCTACAGTGCATAATATCATCCAAAGATTCAGAGAATCTTGAACAATCTCTGTGTGTGAGGGTCAAGGCCGGAAAACCATACTGGATGCCTGTGATCTTCGGGCCCTTAGACGCCACTGCATCACATACAGGAATGCTACTGTAATGGAAATCACAACATGGGCTCAGGAATACTTCCAGAAAACATTGACGGTGAACACAATCCACCGTGCCATTCGCCGTTGCCGGCTAAAACTCTATAGGTCAAAAAAGAAGCCATATCTAAACATGATCCAGAAGCGCAGGTGTTTTCTCTGGGCCAAGGCTCATTTAAAATGGACTGTGGCAAAGTGGAAAACTGTTCTGTGGTCAGAAAAATCTAAATTTGAAGTTCTTTTTGGAAAACTGGGACGCCATGTCATCTGGACTAAAGAGGACAAGGACAACCCAAGTTGTTATCAGCGCTCAGTTCAGAAGCCTGCATCTCTGATGGTATGGGGTTGCATCAACATTTGCCGCATCATAAAGAGGAAGATGCAACAAAGAAGACCTAAGACAGTTGAGCAACTAGAAGCTTGTATTAGACAAGAATGGGACAACATTCCTATTCCTAAACTTGAGTGTAACACTGTCCCAGGGGCACGGCCTCGAGCTCTCCGTCCCACCGGTCACTAGGCTCCAGTACCACCGCCTCGGGCAGCCTCTCGCGGTCTTGTGGGAAGAAGGAGGCGGGAACCGGCGAACATTCAACAAAACTTTAATACCAAAATAAACAAAGAACAAAACAAAAGTAATGCCGGCAGGCCCTCGCGGACGTCTGCCGGCCACACAAACATAATAAAACATAAAATAATATCCAGGCCTGGTCCTCTCTCGTCCTTCACTGACGTCGCTCCTCCTTTTATGCCTCCGGAGCTCCTCCGTGAGAGACTCGAGGCCGGCACGCCTCGCAGGAGATGCTCATTATCACTCGCGTCACCAGCCTCGCGCCGTTCCCTCATGGCTCTCGCCCACCCTGCTCGTCACATTGAACAACTTGTCTCCTCAGTCCCCAGACGTTTGCAGACTGTTATAAAAAGAAGAGGGGATGCCACACAGTAGTAAACATGGCCTTGTCCCACCTTTTTTGAGATGTGTTGATGCCATGAAATTTAAAATCAACTTATTTTTCCCTTAAAATGATACATTTTCTCAGTTTAAACATTTGATATGTCATCTATGTTATATTCTGAATAAAATATTGAAATTTGAATCTTCCACATCATTGCATTCTGTTTTTACTCACAATTTGTACAGTGTCCCAACTTTTTTGGAATTGGGTTTGTAATATCATAATGATTTTTTGGCATAAAAAAAAAAGAAAAATGGTAATTTTGACTCATACAATGTATTGTTGGATATTCCTACAAATATACCTGTGTGACTTATGACTAGTTTTGTGGTTCAGGGTCACATTTATTCCCATATTATCATTGATTATATTCTTCACACAAACATGCTTCATGTGCGAGAACACACCTCTTGTGGAAGCTCAAACATGCTGCGTACGTGCTGCAATGAACCTCATTGGTTTTCGCACATCAAGCAAAGATTCTTGAGCTTTACCACAACTGATGTGTGAGTTGATGAATGTTTATGTGTGAATAAAAGCTTAAATTCAATCTGTTCCTCATATAAAACAATTGTGTCTCTTCATAAAATTTTAACTAAACTGCTTGATTCATATGGATTAGTTTTACAATCCCTTTATGAACTTTTTGAAGCATCAAATTGGTAGTTGCATAGCTGTTAATGGAGGGACAGAAAGCTCTCAGATTTCATCAAAAAGAACTTCATTGGTGTTCTGAAGATGAACTAACCTGAACACCTGTGCAATAAGTCCATTTGTGAAATTTCCTCACTACTAAATATTCCACAGTCAACTGTTAGTGATATCATAACAAAGTGGAAGCAATTGGGAACAACAGCGACTCATGAAGTGGTAGGCCACGTAAAATCACAGAGCGGGGTCAGCGCATGCTGAGGCTCACAGTGCCCAGAAGTCGCCAACTTTCTGCAGAGTCAATAGCTACAGCCCTCCAAACTTCGTGTGGCCTTCAGATTTGAGAGCTTCATTGAATGGGTTTCCATGGCTGAGCAGCTGCATCCAACCCTTACATCACCAAGTGCAATTCAAAGCATTGGATGCAGTGGTGTAAAGCACGCTGCCACTGTACTGTAGAGCAGTGAAAATGTGTTCTCTGGAGTGACAAATCACGCTTCTCTGTCTGGCAATATGATGGACGAGTCTGGGTTTGGTGGTTGCCAGGAGAACGGTACTTGCCTGACTGCCAAGTGTAAAGTTTGGTGAAGGGGGGGTTATGGTGTGGGGTTGTTTTTCAGGGGTTGGGCTTGGCCTCTAAGTTCCAGTGAAAGGAACTCTTAATGCTTCAGCATACCAAGACATTTTGGACAATTTCATGCTCCCAACTTTGTGGGAGCAGTTTGGGGATGGCCCCTTCCAGTTCCAACATGACTGCACACCAGTGCACAAAGCAAGGTCCATAAAGACATGGATGAGCGAGTTTGGTGTAAAGGAACTTGACTGGCCTGCGCAGAGTCCTGACCTCAACCCTACAGAACACCTTTGGGATGAATTAGAGCGGAGACTGTGAGCCAGACCTTCTCGTCCAACATCACTGACCTGACCTCACAAATACACTTCTAGAAGAATGGTCAAAAATTCCCATAAACACACTCCTAAACTTTGTGGAAAGCCTTCCCAGAAGAGTTGAAGCTGTAATAGCTGCAAAGGGTGGGCCAACTCCATATCAAACCCTACGAATTAAGAATGGGATGTCATTAAAGTTCATGTGCATATAAAGGCAGGTGTCCCAAAAATTTTGGAAATATAGTGTAAGTGCACATTCTCTTGGGTTAGAGGTGAGGAGCGCATAAGTTTACCAATGCCTGTAAAGTTTAAAACATAAAAACCCAACGAATGGTGGTTTTGTCCGATGTACTATGACAGTGTTCTATTTTTAAAATAGGGGTGAAGTGCATGTCATGCTTAAGGTTTATCACCTCTGAGAGTGAATAGACACTAGACACCGGTGTAAAATCGTGAAACTGACTCTCAGCCTCTTACATTCCAGATAGGGGATCCCTGAGCTTAGTGAATGAGGCAGTCAGGAACAGAACTTTAGCTTTTAGTCGAATTAGACGAAATAGAAATAGGGTTTGTTGGTCAGGGATGCACCAGGACTGACCCCGAAAATAAAACTGTAGCCATGATTGGATTGGACAGTATATGGACATTCTGGAAAATACGTTGCAGTTTCATCACACAGAAGCCAAGCTGTTTTGTTTCCTTTGGTGCGGGCTGGTGTCTTACTGAAAGCCATCAGAAGCAGATGGTCGGTGATAACTCCACCCCATCAAGGGGTCAGAGGACTCCAGTCCACTGGGGGGTTGGAGGGACACTGGAAGCCATCAGAGGCTTGCTACTAGTTTGTCTCATGAACCGAAGCTCTCTGACTCTCAAATTCAGAAGGGCACCAGAACTTAGAGATATGGGCAGTTAGAGCCTGACTGTAAGTCTGACTGATTGCACCTTATCTTATCTATGTAACCCTTTTATTAGGGCCCGAGCAAAAAAGCTACAAAAAAGCCCTTGGGCACAAAATCTGAAAACCCAACCAATTTTCTTTGCTAAATTTTTGCAGTTCTTGCCATTTACAGACATTATACTTTAATGAACTCCTCCAACAGCTTTAATCAGATTAACATCATATTTGGTCAGTCTAATCTTAAGGCCTTTGCAATGTTAAATTGCGAAGATCTAGAGTTTTCACTGAAGGGCATGTCTGTGTCGGCCTGACAAAATTCGATGTTTTGCCATGAAACAAGATGTTGTTGTAACTCGGGCATACAATCTCCGATCTGCCCCAAACTTCGCATGTTTTATCAGAGTCCTGGCCTGAAGACATCTACATGGCAATATTCAGTTAGTCACAGCGCCACCTGTGGGCAACAGGAAATGGCATGCTTAATGCTGTAATTCACTCCCAGAAACACATTTGTATATGCCATGAAGTACCAAACATGCTAGAAACACGTTAAATCATGCAACACTTGGCTAAGTGCTAAAGTATGCGATTAACGGCATGAAACAGGAAGTTGTTGTAACTGAGGCATACAATGTCCAATCTGTTCCAAACTTCACATATTTGATAATAGTCCTGGCCTGAAGACATCTACATGGCATTATTCAGTTATAGTCAAAGCACCACCTGTTGGGCAGCAGGAACTTTAGCACGTCGAAATGACTTTGCCATAATTCTGTATTTAGTTGCTTACATGCATTTCGCCCAATATTTATTGTTTTCCTAAGGCCACCAGGTGGTGGTGGCCCTGGGTGCAAAGGCCCTTTCATCGCTGCTTGCAGCTATAATTCTCTGCACTCTAAAAAAAATATATATATTCTCTGCACTCTAAAAAAATACTGGGTTAAAAACAATCCAAATTAGGTTGAAAATGGACAAACCCAGCAGTTGGGTTAAATGTTTGCCCAATGTGCTGGGCAGTTTTATTTAACCCAACTATTGTTTAAAAATTACTAAATGGCTGGCTTAAAATGAACGCAAAATAGGTTAGGAAATTAAAGAGCAGATACATGATTATTAGAGGCAACAATAATAATCAAAAGGTGAACATTTATTAATAAGCATCTTAATAAATGTTTGTTTCCTTATCATTCATTAAACTTATTAATTAATGTTCATTTATTAAACATTTTAATAAGTATTAATTTCTAACATACGTTTGGTTCATTTTAAGCAAGCAATAAAGTTTTTTTTTTTCTTTAAACAAAGTTGAATTGAATAAAACTACCCAGCAGGTTGGGTTAAAACAACCAAATTGCTGGGTTTGTCCATTTTCAACCCAACTTGGGTTGTTTTTAACCTAGCATTTTTTAGAGTGGGCTTTTGTTGTTATTTTACTACTTTAATTCCTTTTCTATGTAAAGCACTTTGAATTACCATTGTGTATGAAATGTGCTATATAAACTTGCCTTGCCTAATTTTCCCACAAGTGATCAAGGGCTTAATGTATTCCATTTAAACACATTGCATTGGTTCCGCCAGAAGTGAGCACTCTTATGACATAAGCAATGATGTACATCCGAGTGAATGTGACGGATTTAAGTTAGTAAGGGAAGGGCATAAAAAGTGTACCTAAATGCAGCCAAGCAGTGATAACCAATTCAGGAATGAATCATTACTTTTATCATATCTTTTCAATAAATCAGCTGGTCACAAAACAAGTCTGAATGATTTGTTCGTAAATCAGGCTGATTTAGTACTTGACTCATTGATCCAGTCAAAGTGAACAGCTCACTGGAGGGAAGAATTATTCAGTATGTTTGTTTCCCACACGAATCCACCTGGCTTCAAAAGGATTGAAATGGAGTGCAAGTTGTATGAAGCACTTTTCTGATATTTTTATATAGCTTTTACAACAGTCACCATTTACTGTAATTGCATGGAAAAGAGTGGCCATCAGTACATTCTTAAAATGTTTCAGTTTTTATTCCAAAGAAATAAAAAGGAGAGCATACACTCACTTATTACAACATATCGAATCGTCCTTTTTTTTTTTTTAATGAGTGAATGATCCCTTTAAGAAATTTCACACTCAGAAGTTCTGAGTGTGCTTAATTGTGACATGCTGTTTGGATTGTATTATCAGTTAACTTGGTTCAACAGGTTCACGTATACACTGCAGATATCTGTGTTTACACGACAAGAGAAGGAGGTGCTAGTATGAAAAGCAGAGGATTTAAACAGCCACATACTTCTGTTGATTAAATCTACTATATTAATCGGTTGTGACTTTTGACTGAATATCATACAATCACAGAACCTAGACAGTACAAAGAATTAGCTCTAAATATTGATAAATATTCATTCATTTAGATAGGATCAAATGTTCTTGTTTTCTGCTCACAGAATATTAATTTTTACATGCAAAGTGATCCATTAAGATGCTGCAGCAGAAAATAGATCAATATCACTATGAATTTTTTTAACCATTTGTAACAGCAGGAATGTTTGGTATGCAAGTAGCCTTAAATTATTGACAGAAATATTGACGAAAACTACAAAGCTGTGGCTGTCCAGCATGTAAATAGTTCAGAAAGTCCACTTGTTCTGAACAATTGCACAACATTAACTATCAGTCTTACGTCAAGAGGGTTAATATGCCGAAACTGCACTAAGTATTACAGTGTGTGTAACAGAAATACCATGTTTTTGGACATAATATACATGCATAAGGTAATTATTCAGTACCATGGTATACAATGGGGTCCAAGTCTAAGAGCACTATGGGGAAAAATGCCATTTAAATAAATAAACTTACAATTAATTTGACAATTACTTCTGTCCCTATTTTGCTTTCATGACAGTGCAGCACTGATATGAGCTGCAAAACTTGATGATCCAACATGATCTGAGAATATTACAGAGATCTTCAGTGGAAGAAGCATATCTTACATTTGGTACAAAGGAGTTTGCATGTCACACATTTTCGTATTTGATTGTAATAGATCATAAAATTAAATATTTCTTAATAATTTTATTTCCACTTTTAAATCAGGTGTTGAGTCCCACATTTTCAATGCGGTCTCAGACTTTTGCACAGCATATCGGTCCGTACACAGGCCCATATCAAAGTGCATTGTATTATCATCTCAAACCCTCACTGTACCATGATTCTGCCACATGGAAATGCATAACCATGGCATTTAAATAGTGAAGAATAGTGAAGGCTACAGCTGTTGGGTTAACCATCATGAATCAGAAGCTGTCTAGCAATGCATGTGAGAGACCACCCCCTTCTCACTGGACTCCTTATCAACACACTCTTTGACTGCACTGATTCTTGCACAATCAGCAGTTCTTTAAATATATAACACTCAAGTCAGGGCAGAGACGATCTCTTCAGCCACTGCGCGTTCATACACTCAACAATCCACCATGACCACCGCACAGCCGATCTTCTCAAAGGGCGAAAACTGCAAACAAGTGTGGCACGACGCGAGTGCTGACTACAATGCAGCAGACACACACCTGGAGATCATGGGAAAACCTGTTATGGAGCGCTGGGAAACTCCATACATGCACTCTCTTGCAACAGTTGCTGCATCTAAAGGTAATTTCAGACTATTTAATTTTTGATTCATCTGAAACAACAACAGTGAGATAAATGAGGTCAGTTCCATTTTTGTTTTCACTTAAAAGTGACTTAATTTCAATAATATAAATTAACATCATGCAGACGCCAGTAGCTATTATCTGTCGAAAAATGAAAACTTTTTGTTCTCAATTACTCAAAAACAGAGAATTCTACTATGGCGAAGGGATCCGATTCTTGAACGAATCTTTTTATTCGATTCGTTCGTGAATCAGTCTGAGCAATTCGCGAGTCAACACCTCACCAACTGATTGAACAGAGAACTGGCCCAAAGTCCACACTAACTAACCTACTGTGAAACAGTTCAGAACAAACAACATAGAGGATGTGTGTTCAAGAAAAACATGCTACATACCACAAAAAAAGGATGTAATTATACTACACACACCTATCAAATTCAGTACATGTCCACTTGATGTCATTGTCAATCTTTCACGTGTACCAACAATTAACTATTTGAGCAAAATGCAACTTCAATAGCAGAAATGTTAACAAACTTAATCGTAAAACCGTAATAAACACCCGTATGTGTCTACACTTGGCTTTATTAGAAATAAATAGAGAACGTACACCACGCCGTGATGACTTAAAGCACCGCTAAATAAATTTGAAACGATCTGTTCGAAAGAACCGATTCCAAAAATGAGTCTTGCCAGAGACTTCCCCCTCCCTACTATGGTGAAGACGTAGCTTATGAATATTCATTTGGAAATGCTGACGTTGCTTCTTTACCTTCTTGGAGCGCCCAGTGGCGTTAACGTTACCTAATTAATATTCATTACCAACAATTCCTAGTAGGCGAACCAAGTTCACGTTGTATTCGTGAGATAAGAATGCGTTATCTGTAAATGTGACAAACACGTGCTTGTGTCACGACGACAGGTGCAGGACTTCCCCACGAAAACTATAGAGGTGAACTACTAGTAAAAATTTGACAGTTCACTGAAATTGATTCAGTTATTTCTCACTTAACACGCCACGAGGGGGCGCGCTTCAATTGCGCGTGGCTTTTGTGTGGCTGCATTGAGTTGCAGTGCTTTTTGCCTGAATATATTCACTTACATGCATAAAGTTAGTCCAGGCTGCTACGTTTCATGTCTTTAATGTATGTTCATATTTATAGAGAACGTGTCACATCAATGGTTTACTAACTAAATTTCTAGAAATGCCATTCATTTGAGAAGGGTGGGTCTACTTTGCTCCTCACATGCCTATTTTTACTCTTTGAAATATCACCTCCTGCAACCCCAGGGGCAGGACCTTTCCCATGACCACCACGCTGTCATTCATATCTGGCATGGTAAGATTTGTGTGTAAATCTTACTATGCCATATATATATATATATATATGTGTGTGTGTGTGTATGTGTGTGTGTGTGTGTATGTGTGTGTGTGTGTGTATTTTAACCAAACAGTTGACAGGGATCTATAGTATGGAAAAAAAAAAGTCAGTGGGGCCTATTACCTTTTTGGTTACTGACATTCTTCAAAACATCTTCTTTTGTGTTCAACAGAAGAAAGAAATTCATACAGGTTTAGAACAACATGAGTGTTAGTAAATGATGACAGAATTTTCATTTTTGGGTGAACTATCACTTTATCACTTTAAAAGGCAGCTGTAGTGAGGAGCAATAAATTATGAAATTGGAATTGTAAGCATTAACAACGTGTCTCCTCTTGTTTGGGATTGTAGGTGGAAGGGTGCTTGAGATCGGCTTTGGAATGGCCATAGCAGCCACTAAAGTGGAGTCCTTCCCCATTGAGGAGCATTGGATCATTGAGTGTAATGATGGTGTATTCCAGAGGCTACAGGAATGGGCCAAGAGTCAGCCACATAAAGTAAAGCGAAAAACATCCATGATATTTGTATTGTGTTGGACTATTATGAACCAGTTAATGACTTGACTGGCTTTACCTGCACAGATTGTTCCTCTGAATGGCCTGTGGGAAGATGTTGTGCCAACCCTACCTGACAATCACTTTAATGGTAAAATGATTTTAATATACTATAATGTAAGCAAAATATCTTAAGATTGTTAAAATTGATAGTTAGTGAAAAGTGTTTTTTACCTTCCCATGACTGTACATTAAAAATAAGTAAATATACACTACCATTCAAAAGTTTGGGTACACTAAGATTTTTTTCTTTTAAGAGAAAATAATACTTTTAATCATCAAGGATGCATTAAATTGATCAAATGTGGCAGTAAAGACATATATGTTACAAAAGTTTTCCATTTCAAATAAATGCTGTTCTTTTTAAAAGGTTAATTCACCCAAAAATAAAAATAATGTCATTAATTACTCACCCTCATGTCGTTCCACACCCGTAAGACCGTCGTTCATCTTCGGAACGCAAATTAAGATATTTTTGATGAAATCCGATGGCTCGGTGAGGCCTCCATTGAGAGAAAGCCATTCAAACTCTCAAGGTCCATAAAGGTACTAAAAACATATTTTAAACTGTTCATGTGAGTACAGTGGTTCTAAATATAATAAAGCGACGAGAATACTTTTTGTGTGTCAAAAAAACAAAATAAAGACTTTTCAACAAAATCTATATGGGCCGATTTCAAAACACTGCTTCATTATGAATCGAATCAGAGCGCCAAAATCACATGATTTCAGCAGTTTAGCCGTTTGATAGGAGATTGGAATCACTGATTCGAAATAAAAGATTCATAAAGCTCAGAAATAGTGTTTTGAAATCGGCCCATATAGATTTTGTTGAAAAGTCGTTATTTTGTTTTTTTGGCACACAAAAAGTATTCTCGTCACTTAAGATAGAACCACTGAACTCACATGAACTGTTTCAAATATGATTTTAGTACCTTTATGGATCTTGAGAGTTTGAATGGCTTTGCTCTCAATGGAGGCCTCACTGAGCCATCGGATTTCATCAAAAATATCTTAATTTGTGTTGATCGAAGGTCTTACGGGCGTAGAACGACATGAGGGTGAGTCATAAATGACATTATTTTCATTTTTGGCTGAACTAACCCTTTAACTTTCTATTCATCAAAGTATCCTGATCACAGTTTTCACAAAAATATTTAGCCCCACAACTGTTTACAGCATTGATAATAATAATAAGAAATGTTTCTTGAGCACTAAATCAGCATATTAGAATGATTTCTGAAGGAAAGTAATGTAAGTAAGAAGATAATGATGATAAGAGTAATGATGCTGAAAATTCAGCTTTAAAATCACAAAAATAAATTACATTTAATATCAAATATTAATATTTTACAATATTACTTTTTTTTTTTTACTGTATTTTAATCAATAAAGAAATAAAGTCTTACAAGAGATTTCTTTCAGAAACATTAAAAAAATCTTACCAACCCCAAACCTTTGAACGGTAGTGTACATTTCATCTAATAATACAGTATATGTAATATATTAAACTAACCCTTAAATAAATACATATTAAGATGAAAAAAAAAAAGTAGGCTATTTGAGTATTAAATTAAGTTGCAATTAAGAATGTTGTGACAAATCTGCATATATTTGCCTTCCAATCACAGGTATTCTTTATGACACATATCCTTTGTCAGAGGAGACCTGGCACACACATCAGTTCAACTTCATCAAGGTTTGTGGACGGTTAATAATTCATTTAAACTATCAGCAATCACACTCCATTTTGTTGAACTGCTCCCTAATGGCAATGAACCGTGTTCTTAGGGTCATGCTAACAGACTGCTGAAGCCCGGCGGTGTGCTCACATACTGTAATCTCACTTCCTGGGGCGAGCTGCTGAAAAATAAATATAATGACATCGACAAAATGTTCCAAGTGAGTAAATAAACTCATGACACAATCTTTTTTTTTTCTCAGTACTTTTATCCATCCCATTGTGCTCTGGTCTTATAATGCACTTTTTAAAAAACATTTTTTTTTTTAGGAGACACAAGTTCCCCACCTGCTGGAGGCCGGATTCAAAAAGGAGAAGATCAGCACCACATTGATGGACATCAGTCCTCCCAGTGAATGCAAATACTATTCCTTTAATAAGATGATCACACCAACTGTTGTTAAAGAATAAGAAAACACAACGTGCATATAAATCATTCTATTGTCAATTGTCTCTGAAAGTTATTTAATTTATCTACAAGGGTGAACTGCATTAAAATCTCAAAATTACTAGAAAAAGGTTTTTATAAATGACCGTACATAGTTGTGCCATTTTTTGATAGTACTTCTTGGAAAAAAAATCTACGTAATTTACATATTGTTAGCTGTTGTGCTTCATATGCTACAGCCTTCAGCTGCAGTCCTCTTGTACTTGTTTTTTTTTTGTCTAAGTCAGCTGTTCAATTTGGATTTTGCAGACACTTTTTTTTTTTATCATTGGGGAATTACAGTAAACTTTGTTTCAGGTATTGTACCCCTGAAGTATCCAGGAGTTTGTGTTTTGCCCAAGAACGTCATGGAAATTCTAAGGATAACAACAGGAATTTAGGGGTTAAAGGGATAGTTCACCCAAAAATGAAAATTATTCCATGATTTACTCACCCTCAAGCCATTGTAAGTGTATATGACTATCTTCTTTTGAACATAATCAGAGATTTACTGTATTTAAAAATATCCTTAGTCCTCCAAGGTTTATAATGATTGTGAATGGTAAGCAAACTACACATTGCACGTCATGTCATTGTGTATTATGTCGTGGAAGTTAGCGCTTTTTGGATGTACGTCGAATGCTTACGGCTGTCGTGCCGGAAGCTCATTATTTTACTTCATAAAGTTTTAAAAAAACTATACTTGTCTTACACAAACGCATGGATTCAGTTCAGAAGGCCTTTATTAACCCCGTGGAGTAATTTTTCTTTGGAAACAGGAGAATCGATGTGCACAGTTTATTCTGCACGGAGTTGGGCAGCTGTGGTTTTTGTTTTTTAGATATAATTCAGGTTAGTACCTGCACATCCCTTTCAGACAGCTTCAGACATAAAATGCCGACATTACCCTTATAATAGATCTCAATTCAACACAAATACTTGCTGTCCTGGTCACAGATGAGCCAGCGAGATGCGCACCAACAGTTTGTCCTCTGTTGAACTCTGATATGTCTCCCATTATGTTGTGTGGATTGCAATATTTTATGTACAGATGCGCTTTTGCTGACGGAATATAAAAATCAGTGAAGATTGGCGCACATATATAAGCACAAAACCTCCGATACTATATTGTCCAAACCCTTTAAGTATTAAATTACTAATTAAAAAAACAAACAAAAACTAATGAAAATGACAAAAGCACTTCAAATTTGTAAAATGTAAACAAATTAAAATGAAAACTGAAAATATAAAAAGCCTAATTCAAAATATAAAATATAAAATATATATATATATATATATATATATATATATATATATATATATATATATATATATATATATATATATATATATATATATATTATAAAATACTAAGTTTTTTTTTAATATTTAGATTTCATGCATTTATATTACCATTTTCTTATATTTGATATTAACATTTTACTTTTGAGATTTTGTAATTCTAAATTACATTTATACAATAATGATGGTAACACTTTATATAGTAAATCCATTAAATAAATCCATTTGTTAACATCAGTTATCTACATTTAGTTAAAGTGTTAGTTCACCCAAAAATGAAAATTCTGTCATTTATTACTTACCCTCATACGTTACCCACCCGTAAGACCTTCGTTAATCTTCGGAACACAAATTAAGATATTTTTGTTGAAATCCGATGGCTCTGTGAGGCCTCCATAGGGAGCAATGACACTTCCTCTCTCAAGATCCATAAGGTACTAAAAACATTTAAATCAGTTCATGTGAGTACAGTGGTTCAATATTAATATTATAAAGCGATGAGAATATTTTTGGTGTGCCAAAAAAAATAAAATAATGATTTATTTAGTGATGGCCGATTTCAAAACACTGCTTCATGAAGCATCTGAGCATAAATGAATCAGTGTATTGAATCACGATTCAGATCGCGTGTCAAACTGCTAACGGCTTACATCACGTGACTTTGGTGCTTCGAACAGCAGATTCCATAAGCTGATTCATTTTTGCTCCGATGCTTCCTGAAGCAGTGTTTTGAAATCGGCCATCACTAAATAAGTGGTTATTTTGGTTTTTTTGGTGCACCAAAAATATTCTCGTCGCTTTATAATATTAATATTAAACCACCGATTTAAATATGTTTTTAGTACCTTTATGGATCTTAAGAGAGGAAGTGTCATTGTTCCCTATGGAGGCCTCAAGGAGCCATCGGATTTCAACAAAAATATCTTAATTTGTGTTCTGAAGATTAATGAAGGTCTTACGGGTGTGGAACGGCATACAATAAAGTAACTTGTGAAAGTGTAACACTGTGACGCTGATTTTTAAGCATATTTCCCCCAAATTCTAATTACAACAGTTTAAAAAAAAAAAAATGATATAATAAATTTTAATCTTAATGGTAACACTTTACATTAAAGTTCCATTTGTTAATGCATTAACTTACAATGAGCAACACATTTGTTACAGGGTTTATTAATCTTTGTTAACGTTGGTAATTAAAAATACAACTCTTCATTGTTAATTCATGTTAGCTCAAGTCCTTGAAATAATATTAACTGCTACAACTTTTTATTTTCATAATGTATTAGTTCATGTTAATTTCAACATATACTAAGATACATAAATGCTCCAGAAGTACTTTATAGAGGTTCATACTTTATAAGTACTGAGTAATATTGATTATTAACAACATGTACTTACTGTAGGTTTAGGGTTGGATTAGAGTTTGGTTTAGTTGCAATTATGCATAATGTAGTGTTATTACTATGTTACTCAAGAACATTACATGTACTTACTAAAGTGAGTTACACTTTATTTTAAGGTGTCTTTGTTACACTGTATTTATACATTTAATCACTGAGTAATATTAAGTAACTACATGTATTTAGTATAGGGTTAGGATTAGGGTTTGATTTAGGGTTAGTTGCGTGTAATAATTATGAATAATTTATAGGTATTACTATAGTAACTACATGTAACAATGACACTAAAATAAAGTGTTACCCCCCAAAAAATGTAATGGTACAAAAAAACGGGTTCATTTACCCAAATGAGAAGTGTCCCAACAGCTATAACAATGAGTGCGTTTACATAAACCCTCATAATGCGATTATAAATGGGATTTTGACAATACTGCGATTAAACTTTACCTCATGTAAACACAATACTTCGATCAAATGAATGCGATTAAGCTCATAATCATAGAAACAGTAATTGCATTAAACTAGGTGGTGTACATTATTACCGCTTTGACTAAAGTGCGCATATGTTCAGACGCACATGGATGGCGTGTTGTTCACATAACTTCATGAATGATATCCGTGACACTGTTCTGAAGGTTTCTCTTTTCTCCAAATCGCTAAACTCCGTCAACACAACTCACTGCACAGTCTCATCTCATCATCCAATAATCGCATTACCGGTGCACGTGTAAGCGTAGTCAATGACAAAATACAACTGACAAAAATACAATCTGCATCAAACAGAACTCAGTGCATTCAGCGTTGAAGCAGAAAGTCTTTTATTGTAGCTACAAAGAGGAGGAGCTTTACTCAAACCAGAGCAGCTCCTGAAAAATCAGCCTTCTGAGCCCAACAAATGACCAGTATTAAATCAACATTTCAGACCAGACACAAAAACACAATCACACCTCACTTGCGATACCAAATTCTCATTTTCTTTTCTCGCTTGATCTTCTTCTGTAACTGCAGAGTTCCATAAAGCAGAGCCTCTGCTGTGGGAGGACAACCTGGTAGGACAGATTGACACATTATTATGTGATGAGATCATTTTATTATCTACTTGTTAGAAAAAATTATGATAAAGGCTACAGTTTGATCTTCTTTCAGAATTTTAAAAAGGGTTATATGATGCTTTTTAATGTTTTGCTTTTCCTTAAAGGGATAGTTCACCCAAAATTGAAAATTCTGTTGTCATTTACTCACCCTAAAGTTGTTCCAAACCTGTATATATTTTATTCTTCTGCTGAACACAAAAGAATATATTTTGAAGAATGTCAGTAACCAAATGGTTGTGGGGCACCATTGACTTCCATATCCCCCATATTCCATAAATGATGACAGAATTTTCACTTTTGGATGAACTATCCCTTTAAGTGTGTAATGTATCCGTTTATGCATGTATAAGATCTGCAAAGTTACAAAGCTCAGTGTCCCACAAAGGGATTTATTCGATCTAACAGAACAGCTCCAGACCTGCCTAAAACACCTCAATCGAAATCTAGAGTTTGCTTCTGCAAATGTCTACATCACAATATGAGATATTAGCATAATGCCCGCGCAAAGGCATACACAAAGAGAGAAGACGAGGCTTTGGTGAATTGCGGAGATGCTGTGTGGATGTGGAAGCAAAACCCCTTTGTTTGGCCATCCAAAAACGGATGAAATTAGGAATCAGTGGAAGCAGTACAGTGCAAAAGTTAGCGGAGGACAGCTTCCTGAACCTGAGAGAGTACAACACTGGCTACACACACCTAAAAGAAATTAGAAATGCACACTTCAGTATGGTTTTAAACTGTATTATGCCGTCACCTCAGGTCTTAAAGTTGTTACAGTGGAGAAGACAAATTAAACTGCTATAAAATCATATCCGATAGGTAAAAGACTTACAAAATAGAAACTTGCCACTGTGAAAAGTTGTGCTTTCAAAATTGGTTCTGACTCGGGCTATGGTAACAACTTGATACGGTAATACCAAAGATTATTAACTGTGTTTAGAAACCATGAAAGCTAAAGCTTGCAATTATGGTAATGGGCATTACATTTTTGACACGCGTTTGATGTGTTTAGCCAATCACAACGTACTAGGTCATCTGGCCAATCGGAGCACTCTGGGATTTTCAGAAGGAGGAGCTTTGTAGAAATCAGTATGTTTCAGACAGACTTGGAATAGAGGAGATGCAATGTACAGTATGTGAAAAATAATGTGTTTTTTTGAGCATTAAAAGCATGTTAACCTATTCTTTTATACCCTATAAACAAAATAAACTTTTAAAATAGCATCGTATGACCCCTTTAAATAAAACACACCTGGGACGTAGATGTCCACTGGAACGATGCGATCACAACCCCGGACCACAGAATAAGAATAATGATAGTAGCCACCACCATTAGCACAGCTAATAAAAGAAAGAAACAAATTAGTTTTAGTCACAAAAAACAAAACATAATATGATAAAACAGTCTTTTTTTGATCAACTCATTTATGAAGTAGGTAATGAGAGAACTGATTTTACCTTCCCATGGAAATGACGTATCTGGGCTCTGGCATTTGATCATACACCTGCCATCAGCAAGACATTCAGAAATTACAGTAGCAGAACAGTCATTAACCAAAGCACAAAATGGAAATTAAACACAGTCAAACCAAAAATTATTCAAACACTAGATATAATTGTTTATTTTTTTTACTAGTGGGTGCAGGATACTATATTTCATTTATGTAAGTGAGGATAGCAAAATAAAGTAAACTGTGAGATATTATACCCAAAATGTCTTCATACAGTGGACTACCAGTAAAAAGGATAACAATCTGGGACCAAAAATTATTCAGACACTTTGACCTGACCATGTTTTGCTGTAGTGTTATCTGACATAATTAAGATTATTTTTTTCTGACACAGTTTAACTCTGAGATCTTGTCATATTTTATTACCATTTTTTTTAACTATAGTGAATAAACTGTATTAATGAATGAAATGTTCAAGGTGTCTGAATAAATTTTGGTTTGACTGTAGCTAGCAAAATATAATGAATACAGGAAATTAAAATTTATTAAAACTGATATAGTGCAAATACCTTCCGCAGTGCAGGGGCCATTTTATTGGTGAGTGTCCCTGCAACTATCATGACATCAGCCTGTCTGGGGCTGGCTCTGAACACAACACCAAACCGATCCATGTCATAACGCGGGGCGGCCATGTGCATCATCTCCACAGCACAACACGCCAGACCAAAGGTCATGGGCCATAAGGAGCTCTAAAATACAAACAGACATGTTCATTTAACTGCTTTAGAAAGGGAATCATTTGTCTGCTTTTTACAGCAAAAAATTATTAACCGTTTGGGGTCAGTAATACTCGATTAATACTTTTTTTATTCAACAAGGATGCATTAATTTGATCATGTGACAGTAAAGAGATTTAGAATCCTCAGAAAACAAAAGATTTCTATTTCAAATAAACACTGTTCTTTGGAACTTTCCATTCATCAAAGAATCCTGAAAATGCATCACAGTTTTGTATGTTTGTATGTAGTTTCTGCAACACAAGTGGCACCGAGCGACATAATTACAAAAATAAAGCATACTTTCAGAAAACCTTCCAAGTGCCCCTTTTGTGTGTCGTGGCTTTGGATATAACGAGTCTATATACTAAAATCTCACATGAGAGAGGGCTTAGTGCCCTTAGACATTACCTCTCTGCACGCGGCGACGTCATATCACCTTCACAGTTCTTGATTGAGATGGCTTCTTATGTTTTGAAATATAATTATTTTAGTTTTGACAAAGATTTTTTTCTTCAGATTAGTGGTATGGCAATGGGCTCGATTTTTGCCCCTAATTAGGCCAACTTATTTATGTCTTTTTTTGAGCATTGTTATGTATTTAATACAGGAAAAAATTATTTCACGCATCATTAAATGGTATAGTTACATTGTCGGTATATTCTGTATTTTTTGGGAGATTACAATGAGTTTCGAGAATTTGAGTCTATTTTAAATAACTTGGTTGATGACTTGGAATTTACCTTGGATGTTAATTCTTCCAGAGTACACTTCCTAGATATGAGAGTACAGAAAAATGAAGGCAAGTTGATTAAGACTTTGTTTACATAAGATAAGGATCGCTAGCAGCTTCCATTTGACTTTTTTTTATTTATTTTTTTTAAAAAGGGACTACCTAAGAGTCAGTTTTTTAGACTGAGGAGGATTTGTAACGGCCCCGGTATACTTCAAACAAATTGAAGAACGAACTGATGTGACGTCATTTCGAACAAAATCAGGCCAAAACGAAATTCGTTTTGTGTTCTTTTTGGAAGTTCGAAATGGCTTGCTAAAGCAAACTTTCAGGAAAAGTTCGCTTGAGCTCCAAAACAACTTCGTACTACCATTTGTCAGTGACGATAACGTAATAGGAGGTGTGCGCTGAGGCTCCGCCTTCACTCGCGTGGGACGCATCTTTGACTCATTTTGTGTGTTAAGAGCTCCGCGGGTGAAAACATGAACACACTGGATAGCCGCTTTATAGTACAAAATGAAGTGAAATGAAGAAATGAGGCACTAACACTGTTTTTCATGTTTGATACTGTAAAGCTGCTTGATTTTAAGCAATCTATTGAATAAAGTGCTATATGAAGACATGACGTGACTGGAGTGCTACTTTGCAGAGCTTGTGCTCGGGGGATCATGACTTTTAGATAGGGGTTATGCTTCTAAATGGATTGATGAAGCATTCAATACATCTTTACAAAAGACATATTTTGAGTTGTTAAAAGAGACGGCAAGAAAATAAAAAAAGCACTCTTTTACTTGTATTACTACTTAGTCCTCCAAGTCTTATTTGATAAGATCAATTTAAAAAAAAAAAATCTGGTATTTGTTGTCTTCGCATCCTGAGTTGAGTGCAATTGTACAAACAGGGCAAAGAATGAAAAAAAAAAAAGTCACTTAGTACATGCTCGTTTTCAGAGTTATATTCCGACAGATTACTCAGCCCTGTACAAAATGGAACTTATCAATGTGGTAATTGTGCTCAGGGTAATAATACAATTAAAACATCCTTTTTTGTCATCCAAGAACTGGTAAAAAATACAGAATCAATTCTGTGATCACTCATGTCTCTACACACGCCGTTTGTCTGATCCTGTGCCCTTGTGGTTTGGGTTATTTTGGAAAAACTTCACGTCAACTAAAACAAAGAATTATCCAGTTGCAGCCTATTTTTTTACTTCGAATCATCTCTACGTTTTTTTGTGGTATTGAAAAAGTGAGTGTGCCACCTAGAGGGGTGATACTGAATTCCTCTTACAGGCACATGAGTTGTTTTGGATCTTCACCTTTCAGACTTTATCACCTATAGGTCTGAATGATGAAGTATTATTTAATGCGATGTTATAATTTTTTTTTGCTATTTCCCATTGACAACATATAATTGTGGATTTAGCCTTATGATGATGCAGTGTTAATGAGGTATTCAGTCATTAAGCTTGATTGGAAATTGATGATTCTTCACTGTGATTGGTCAAGTCATTTTAAATGTAATTGAGTTTGAACATGTTGATGGCTGATGAAGGTCATGAGAAAGAAACGTTTCTAAGCTAATAAAATATATTTTTGATGTATTTTTTAAGGATTGACAGTGTGCAGGTTTTTCTTTGTTTTGTTTTTTTGTAAGATGTGTTGTGTGCCAAGAGTAAGCAATTGTGAGTCATTCATGGTCCCACACTGGCTAAACCCCCTCTGGCTCTACCTGATACAGTAGTCACGCCCCAAACTCACCCTATTGGTTGAGCTGGAAAGAGCTCAGTGTTTTGATGGTGCCGGGGAAGCTCAGCGGTTACACTTTTGGGGGAGATAAACCAATGAATGGCATACTGATAGCATGAACAATAAACTGGATTAATAGAATGAATTTAACATTAAAAAAATCTTACATACGTTACATGTAAGCAGAGTAACATTGATATGTTTCTTGTGCACTAAATCAGCATATTAGAATGATTTCTAAAGGATTATGTGACACTCAAGAGTCAAGACTGGAGAAATGGCTGCTAAAAATGTAGCTTTTCCATCACAGTAATTAAATGTACTTATAAATATATTACAATAGAAAAGTTATCAAATTAATGCAGCCTTGGTGAGCATAAGGGACATTTAAAATCATTTTGGTAAATGTGTAGAGAGTTACATACTCTGCGTGCCCAGTTGACCAGATCATCCAGCTTTGTGATGACGTATTCACCCTTACTGCTGGCCGCTGAAGCTGGTTTTGGTGCAAGAGCTGTGCTTTTCTCTCTGAATGGGACCAGACTGGAGAGAAGGGTGTGCTCAGTTAATAAAAATAACAACAACAACAACAACAATAACTACTCCTTGTAATAGTAATAGATATTTCATAATTGCCCAGGATGGGCATCATACAACTATAACAAAACCATTCATTTTGCACCTTGAGGAGTTTTCATCCTTTTTGTCTGTCAGATGAACCTTTTTATGAGCAGAAAACGATGAAATGGCCCTACATTACAAACACAAAATCAAGAAAAAAAGCTATTACAACATTTGTATATAATCTGCAGTTATATATTATATGCACAATTATATATTCACACATACATATTATGGACTTACAAAGACAGCATGTTATTTCAAAAAGATTATTATTGACATGCATAAAGATTAAGGTTGATCTGCAGAACACCTGTCAAACTCTCATTTTAGTCTTTACCTGCTGCCAAACCAAAGTTACCAGGTAATGTAGAGCAATCATGAACACACATATCTATATTCTCCATTAAAGATCTAACAGACAGACTTTAAGCAATCTTTAAATCAACGCTTACCTTAGATTAAAAGAGCCAAGGGCGGGGAGGCGGGGAACTGAAATAAAAACATGTTACTTAAATTACAGTCACAATATTTGCCATTAACTTCAGCACAGACCATGATCTGGTTAAGTTATATATTTTTTTTCTTCTCATAACATCTGTCAGTCTACAGCAGTCTGTTTAAATCTCAAGAAAACAGCATAAACAAACTTGCACATACCAGCAAAAAATAAAACTATACCAACAACAAAAATTATTATTCACTATGTGGTTAAATATTTTTTTAACTGCAAAAATATTCTTTTTATAATTCTATACTTGAACCTTATGCGGTTATATACTTATATATATATATATATATATATATATATATATATATATATACTTTGTGATAGGGATTTCTGTAAACCACAGCATATCGCTTGTCCAACGGGCATTTTTGATTTTCCATTTTGAATTGCATAAGTAACATAACATATCTTTGCTCAACTATGATCTGTAAATAATGTAACGTTAAGTTGTTGTTATGTGACAGGGAGTCTCGGATCAAGTCATGTTGAGTAACAAGGTCAGCGAGTAAAGTCCTTCATAACACGAAAAAATTAATTTAACAACTGAAGAAGCGCTGTAATTTAGTTACATCTAATGCACTCAATCTATATATGATGCAGTAATAGCAATAGTGCGCTTTCCAGAAGCTTAAAATCGTCTAGGATTAAGCTCGTTTACTCACCCATCAACGCCGCCATCTTTGCAAACTATCCACTTCCGGTGGTTACCCAACTTCCGACCTGTGTCAAACGAACACTTATTTTAAACAAAATACAATACAATGCTAACTAAATAAACTACAGCACTGCACTATAGTACTATAGTTATTATGTAAATTATGCACAAAAATGAAAATAACATTATATATAATAAAAATAGTGGCCAACCATTATGGGCCAAATATACTAAAAATAAATAATAAATACTAAAAATATTACAGTAAAACGTGCAACAGAAATTGTAAACTATTCATTTACAAAGCTGCAAGTAGGCTATGTGTCAATTTTATTTCATTGTGTTTCTTTGAAGAGCTGAAAGATGGTCTTTTCAAAGAACAGCGTTAAAGGATTAGTTCACTTTCAAATTAAAATTTTCCTGATAATTTACTAACCTCCATGTCATCCAAGATGTTCATGTCTTTCTTTCTTCAGTCGAAAAGAAATGAAGGTTTTTGATGAAAACATTCCAGGATTTTTTTCTCCATATAGTGGACTTCAAGGGCCTCCAGACGGTTTCAGTGCAGCTCCAAAACGTCCTACATGATTCCAGACGAGAAATAAGGGTCTTATCTAGAGAAACCATCGCTCATTTTCTTGATATTTATTTTATAACATATGATATAATTAAGCAATATCACAATATTCACAAATATGAGCATAATTGCAAACGTGATATTGATTTTTTACAAATGTTCAATAAACAATATTTTATTTTTAAAACATTGATCTCAACATCATTTATGCATTTGTAATTGTACCAATTCAGATGCAACTTCTGTTCCACCTCTGCAGTGTAAAGATGAACTTTGTTGTTAATGATTTCAGTTGATTGGTAACAGCTCTATATAGTGTTCTCATTCTAATTGTAATTATTGATTAAAAATAAGACATTTCTCAGTCATTAAATGTGGATCTTTCAGATGGATTTGTGGAGTGTTAGTCTGGTCTTACCACATACTGGTCTTGTATCTGAACAAGATGTCCAGGACCTCCAGCAGAAAAACAGGCCCACAACATTAAAGATCCAGCAGTATATTTAACTGTGGGCTTGGGGTACTTTTTATCCATGTGTGCACCAAACCCATCTGGTGGCAAAAAGCTCTTTTTTTAGTTTCATCTGGCCATAGAAGCCGGTCCCGTTTGAAGTTTCAGTCTAGTCTGATAACTGAATATGCTGGAGATGGATAAGCAGAGGATTTTTCTTGAAACCCTCCCGAACAACTTGTGGGGATGTAGGTGCTGTTTGATCATTTTTTAGGCTTTCTGAGACTCAAGACTCAACTAATCTCTGCAGTTCTCCAGCTGTGATCCTTGGAGAGTCTTTGGCCACTCAAACTTTCCTCCTCACTTCACATTAGGACAATTTAAACACAGGTCCTCTTCCAGGCAGATTTGTAACATCTTTAGTTGATTGGAACTTCTTAATTATTGTCCTGATAGTGGAAATGGGGATTTTCAATGCTTCAGCTATTCTCTTACAGACACTTTCTATTTTGTGAAGCTCAACAATCTTCTGCTGCACATCAGAACTATATTATTTGTTTTTACTCATTGTGATGAATGATTACAAGAATTTGGCCTATGTGTTTCCTCATGTTTATACTCCTGTGGAACAGGAAGTCATGGCTGGACAATTTCATGTTCATGATCACCCTGGTGTGCTAAAAAATGTAAATATGAATGGGAATATGCTTCAGAGATCTTTTACTCATAAAAAATTCTAGGGGTGCCAATAATTGTGACCAACGTGTTTTGGAGAAAAAACATTTATTTCATAATGTGAGTTTCCCCCCACTTTCAATTCTTTTCCTTCAATGAAAGGTTAGATTTTTACAAATTTTATGAATTAAAGATCAAAAGGATAAATGCAGATTTATTTTTACAGTCATCTTTGATTATATTTACCAAGTGTGCCAATAATTCTGACCACAACTGTATATATATTTATATACATAAATGACAAAAAAATAGGTTCACCCACTTGAAGATTTCTGGCCTCGCCACTGCTCTGCACGCAACATATTTGCACGCTGCTTGTATGGATGCAGTTTTGACTGCAAAAGACTGGATGTCATGCATTTACGACATTTTGCCTGTTAGAAATACTGTTTTGATTATTTTAAGGTGGGGTAGAATTAAATGAATGGCAAAACTCAGCATTTTGTTTGCGTAACCCCTCATCACCTCGCGTACCCCAGTTTGAGAATCACTGGTGTAGAACTCAAATTTGACTCCTGGTATTCATTGAACATATTGGTCTCTCTTTTTTGGGGTCAGACTGTGTTTGGGGCACATTGGACACTGTATGCCCAAGTTAAAACAACTTCCTGTTTTATGGCGAAACATCAAACTTTTGTCAGCCATTTTATCATATCTGATTACTTGGAAAATTATAGCACACCTTTTCTCAGCAAACCACAATCTAAGGGTGGAATCAGCACAAAACAGACCAATATACAAAGCAAAAGTTTTGCAGGATTTTATTTTTTATTAATGGGTTATGAAAATGTTTTTAAAAACACTTCTGTCTACAACACATATTGAAATTAATTTAACAACTTAAAGTGTGAAAACACTTCCAATGGTACAAACCTGTACAAATCTCAAGATTTATCAATAAATTAAAGGCAAGATTCTAGCCCTAATTTTCAAAATGGGTCAGAACACCAGCTGATCACCAGGGTGATTAAAAGTGAAACTGTAAGACTATTACCTATCAACTAAACACTGATTATGCCAGAGTAATTTTCCAGACTACAAATTTAGCCTTTGCTAATATGTAGCCTGGTAATTTTACTGCATTTATTAGGATGGCTCTACATGTAATTACACTTGTTGCAGATTTTAGTCTTCAGAGAGCAGCCTGTGAAAGTGATCGGTTCTCTTCTTTAAAACATTTCTGAAGTCATCCTGAAAAGTCAAAAAACAACTTTAGTCAAAAAAACAAAACAAACAAACCTTAATCATTACTACAAAAACAGTTTTTATTCAAATAAATCAAGTGCTTAGAACAAAAAAAAAAAAAATTATTTTGTCCCAAAGCCAGTCAAAATTTAGTTTTTCTAGACACATTTTCACCCTCTCTCTGGCCTGAAATACCAAATATATTACCAAATAGATGTTGCTGCTATGTCAGTGTAGGTGATCATACCATGACGTTCGGACAGCTCAGTTTTAATAAACAGACTTTTTTAACTGGGAAATTTGAGTTCTGGAAATTGCTGAAAAACACTCACCGCATGCACTAGTTTCTCCATGTATGGAATGAGCTTTTGCAGCTCACGGTCCTCTTGATCTCCAATCCAGCTCTTTATTGGAATCATATTCATCAGCTACATAAAAAAAAAAAAAAAAAAAAAAAAAAAAAAAAAATGACATTGATATACTGGTTAGACCAAGAGCTGCACGATTCAGCAAAAATTACATAATGAGAATGTACAACATGAATCCATTTCCCAAACCGTGTTTTTGTCTAACCATGAATTACTACGGTACACCTATAATAAGTGTTTATATTCAGACTAGTTTAGACCGGTCTGGTAGGAACCGCTTTGGAGTAGCGCAGTACCTGCGTCCCTCGTCATAGACATAAAAAGAGAGAAGTAGTGCAGGCTACAATGTTCATCCGGTCACTTGTCACTATCTAGTGGCGAAAGAATGTATTCGATTAAATCATTATTTGATTATTTGATAGACGTTGGTGTTTATAACTGAACTATAATCTTTTATCCCAGTACTTCTGTGATCATTTGAATTATTGCAAGACAGAAATAGCGAAACCGTGTGTGGTGGTGAAGACAAACATACATGGTATGGGAAGGTGTGGGGGGCGTTGTCCAGGATGACCGTCTTTGACAAGTCTCTCTCCAGAACAGTCAAGTCTTTAATGTAGTGTCCAAGCACACAGGCGCAATCATCCTGATACAAACGATGTCTTAAAAACAAGAATTACATTACATTACATTTTCATGCTTCCTTCAAGGTAAAATATGTTACGAGTTATGAGACAGGTTTGCAGATGCTGGGAACCATCTCCAGGATGATTTTGGGCATATGGGATTCAAAGTGTAAAATGTCTCACCTAAAGAGCTTTTTATTAGGGTCCAATATATCTACAATCTTTTCTGCATATTCCTTTTTTGCAGAGGTGTAAACAAACATCTGGAACAGAAAAAGACAACAGATTTATTAATAGATTTACTCACTGGTGACAGTTCAGGCCAGCCACACCAATATTAATGAAAAAATATTAAATCTGATTTGTAAAAAACGGCAGGTGGACTGAATGATAATCACTCTCTGACAGTAGGTGGCGCTTATTGAAAAGCATGCTATGCAACTTTGTGTTTCTGCCACCAGTTCATTTTTTTTTCTTTTCTGTATTCAGCATAGTGTTTATCAAAGAACTTTTTACCATTTTATGTTTTATGTAACAAAAGCAGCTTTGGGCTTCTGACCAAAAGTGCAAATCTTATTGGTTGGCCAGCTTTATTTGCAAAGAGATGAGAACAGCTCTCTGTAAAAAGTCTGTACATTAACATGCAAATGTCTGTGTAAGGCTGAAGCATTAACAGCTGTTCACTCACATTAAAATGTTTATCACACCAAATTTTAGCACCAGACATTTGTCTTGTTGTGAACAGTCCTTATTGGCTCATTTCCACCGAGTGGTACAGTATAATACAATATGATTCGGGACCCTGATCCGGCTCACGTTTCCACCGCCAACAGTAAAGGGTACTATAAGTGCGTTGTATGCTGGAAAGTAGCGATCGACGCCATCTAGCGTGAAGAATAAAGTGACAGTAAACAATGGAGGACATACTGCAGATCTTGTTCATGCCCGTTTGTTTGCTGCGTGCTGAACTGTATATTTTAAAAAAATGCCACCTCGTGTAGTCATTCCCCTTGTAGCACACGCAAGTGATGATTCTCTGTCAACCTATCAATGTTGCTGCAGTGAGTCTAGCTCCACCCTTTAGGTACCTGACCATTGTGCTAGGTATCACAACAGAAGTTGGTACGGTATGGGTTGGTATTTTGGTACCATTCACAACTTCTGACAAGTACCGTACCACTCGGTGGAAACGAGCCATTAGTGTCTCAAAACCATCTCTGACAAGCTGTCAGTCTTCACAACATTTACCTCAAAATGTTTGGTCATGGCTTGTAGAAACTCTTTCACATACGGTCTGAGAATCACGTAGACCTGTGAAAAGACGTTTAATTAATCACTTCGTACTTCAAGAACAGAAGAATTCCAAAACTTTTTAATGGCAGTCAGAGAATATTAACCACTATTCCAAGAATGTTATTTACAATTTCATTTGAATCAATCCTTTCACATGCAAGTTTAATATATGTCCGACATTTCCATTGCGATGCATCAAGCTTGTCATGTGACATCACAGCCACAATTAGCACTGTATGACTGATGTATCGTTTTATTTCTTGTATGTATCTTTTTATATTTAAAATATTCACAAACTTGTTACCTATATCATGAAACATCTGATATTCCTATTCTCAAACGCATGCAAGTAAATGTATTTTGTTGTTTAAACACCTTTATAATAATCAGGTTAGTTGATCTACAATGGGGCGCCGCAATTTGGAGAATCAGATCTGTCGGGTTTACAACACGTAAATTGATCCACTTCTCCAGAAAGATATGAAAGTAAGTGGCAGGTGAACTGGTAGAAGAATAGAGTAAAATTTTAAAGTTACCAACACAATGCGTGTCTGATACGAATAAAACAGTTACGTTTAAAAGGATTGTTATTGCCGTTTCCATTGACATCAGTGTGTATTTAACAAACCATGAATGTTTTTTGTTTATTTAAATGTCTATAATCTAAAAAGCATTATGGGGACGAAAACACTGAACAGTTGTGATATATGACATAGGTATATGATTCAAATTTGCGTTCACACTTTAGCTTGCCTTGATCAAGAGATGGATGCCCTCAGCGCCAGCCAAAGCGTGAAAGCTAATTTGAATTTAGCAGTTCATCACATGATGCACTGAACATTCTAATCACACTCCAGTGTGATCATACATATCAAAATAGTTAAGCCATGGTCACACTAGACTTTGAACATGCGAAATTTCTTCGGAAGCTGTAACGGTCGTGATAGGACGTAGCGGTCTACAGCATCTTTTTTATAAACATGAATTCAACATATATCTTAAAGTAATACATTCAAAATGTAAAAATATATAATTCTTTTAATTCAGCCAAGAGGTCATGCCGTGACGAATCGATCTTCTACTGGTCGCACGTCTTCGCATGATGCGAATTTGCAGGTCAGAGTTCACCAAACTTGAACTTTGGAATGCAGCGAAATTTTTTCGCACGAGCTTGCGTTTCTGGTTTGACGCATTCGCATGCGTTTGAATGGAAGTCAATGGAACAAAAAGTGCAGTGTGACCGCACCTTAAAGGTGCCCTAGAATTAAAAATTGAATTTACCTCAGCATAGTTAAATAACAAGAGTTCAGTACATGGAAATGACATACAGTGAGTCTCAAACTCCATTGTTTCCTCCTTCTTATATAAATCTCATTTGTTTAAAAGACCTCCGAAGAACAAGCGAATCTCAACATAACACCGACTGTTACGTAACAATCGGGATCATTAATATGTAGGACCCCAATATATTTGCATATGCCAGCTTATGATCGAGGCATTAGACAAGGGCAGCCAGTATTAATGTCTTGATCTGTGCACAGCTGAATCATCAGACTAGGTAAGCAAGCAAGAACAATAGCGAAAAATGGCAGATGAAGCAATAATAACTGACATGATCCATGATATCCTGATATTTTTAGTGATATTTGTAAATTGTCTTTCTAAATGTTTTGTTAGCATGTTGCTAATGTACTGTTAAATGTGGTTAAAGTTACCATCGTTTCTTACTGTATTCACGGAGACAAGAGCCGTCGTTATTTTCATTATTAAATACTTGCAGTCTGTATAATTCATAAACACAACTTCATTCTTTATAAATCTCTCAAACACTGTAGCATTAGCCATTAGCCACGGATCACAGCCTCAAATTCATTCAGAATCAAATGCAAACATCCAAATAAATACAATACTCACATAATCCGATGCATGCATGCAGTATGCATGACGGACACTTTGTAAAGATCCATTTGAGGGTTATATTAGCTGTGTAAACTTTATGCACTGTTTAAGGCAAGCACGAGCTCCGGGGGCGGGGAGCGTGAACATTTAAAGGGGCCGCAGCATAAATCGGCTCATATTTAATGATGCCCCAAAATAGGCAGTTAAAAAAAAATAATTTAAAAAAAATCTATGGGGTATTTTGAGCTGAAACTTCACAGACACATTCAGGGGACACCTTAGACTTATATTACATCTTGTAAAAAAACGTTCGATGGCACCTTTAAGGTAAAAATTTCACCAACCTTGTACTTGTGATCTTGAAAGCGGGTACTAAAGGTGTATTCTGCGTCAGGGATCACATTGAGTGAACTGAACACAAGGGTTTCATCCTAGAATCGGAATTATCATTCAGTCAATAAACTGCATCCTAATTCAATCAGTTCAGTGACATTTTGAACAAAATGTTGAGTTATCCAAAGAAGTGATTTCGAGCTGGCTAGAGGGAAGATAACTCACCAAATCGAGCACCAGGTTAGCAGCAGGTGTGCTCCTCGTCTTTGGTGGGATGTCCCGCACTGCTGAGACAGGCCTGGACTGTTGCGAACGGTTCGGAATGTTCTTAATAAACGTGAAGCTGAGGCAAAAACAGAGACAACAGTCAAGATTAAACCACAGAAGAATCACTTCAATCAGTGCACAAGCCACAAAAACTTCTTGGCAGAAGAGACTCACGGGCTAAACACTTCCTCATTCTCCTCATCCTCTGAAAGAGGGCTGGCAGCGCTGTAGCCAAACACACAGTGTTCAGGACTGAAGATGGGACTTGCGTTTGGATGCTCACCTATTAAAATAAAAAATAACTGTGTTACAAAAAGTCCCTGCAGTCAAGTCTCACGTCTTTGAGGTCCAATTCAAGTCTCAAGTCAAGTCTTTGTTCTATTTTATTTTTTTCAGCTAGTTGTTATTGTAATTTACAGTGTATTTAAATACTATAGAAAAGATGATCGCAACTTCTGTTTCATGCTGACTTTAACTAAAATGAAGGAACAAATTAAAAATGGTAGGAATTAATTCTTCATTTTTTCTTCTTCATAGCTCCGTACTAATGACTGTTGGCAAAAATGTTTAAATTCAAGGCTAAAGTACATAAAATGGAATAAATTAGCAAAAAAAAAAAATTAAAATGCACTCACTGTCTCTTGGTGGTGTGAGAAAGTGAACTGAAGGAGAGTAGAGGCTCCGAGCAGCAGGATTCAATAAGGAATGCCTTTCCCGGAGGTGACGGACTGGGGTCTTGAAATCTGACTCTAAAAATACAGTGGTGAGCATGACATTTTCTTAATACTACGTCATCATTAATGGACTCTAACATAACATTAATTTGCCAAATGAAATAATGTACCTTTATTGTCAACAGTTGATAATGCTTTTCTCCTCCTCCGTGGACGTTTGGCCGCTGTTGGGACGTCATCAGGGTCCAGATTTGAGCAGTCTTGAAGACATTTTACTTCATCCTAAAGCGAGGGCGTAAAAAACAGTTAAAAAAAAAAAAAGATTGAGAAATGGTACACATTTCATATAAAGTACAATTTTTTTGTTTTTAAATATCTATATTTTCATAAATTAATAAATTATAAAAATGATGAATCATCAATTTACTTTATTTGTTTTAATAAACAATAACTACAAGATCCAAAAAAAAACTACAAGATCCACGTGCTCCTTGATTGACAATACACAGAGAAGCTGATTGGCCGAGATACAACTTCCCAAATGCCATTCAAAAATACTGAAATCTTATTGGCTACACGGTGAGAACGGGCCCTGTCCATAAACACATCTGGAGCAGCACTGAGAAACTTTTACCAGCAGCACACGCAAATCATTATTATTCATATAAACGATAACCTGTTCTGTATTTAATGTTTTGATGAAGTTACAGTTACAGTAACGTTGTTTAATTCCGCTCCGTATATCTCTTGCTTTAAATCGGTTAGCATCATGCTAACCAGTCATGCGCAGATCATTCATAATGCGGAATCACACCAAACACACGCAACTTTTGTTTTCTTTTCATATCTAGTGTTCAATACAGCAGGACTGACCTGGTTCTTGATCAGCGGGGTTTGCGGTCTCGGGGTCTCCGGAGCGGCTCGACGGCGGCGGGACGGCGTTTGTGGGTTTTCATTTAAAATATTTCTTGAGCGAAGTCTCATTTTCCCGCAGCCCGATTAAACGATGTCGTCAACGGTTATAAACACTGTAAACGCTCAGGAATAATGCAATAGTTCAAAAGTCGCGTTAATCTCCATGAATTCGGTTAATCGGCTTCCTCTCGCTGTTTCCAGACGGACTGACCTCAGTTTAAACTACTGAAAAAAACACAATCGAGCTTTAGCCAGTCAGAACACACGCTCGAAGCGGTAGGCGGGGCTTAAATGAAAAACGGCGCAACGTGATGCGGAAGTCACATTGACAGGACAAAACATGTATTTCATTGCAGAAGTATGTCATTTTTGGCTGGACAGGTTTCTACATCTCTGAAAAATGCCTAGAAGCTGGATGTAATTTACCTCTTAGCAATACAAGTATTAATTATTAAAGGATTAGTTCACTTTCAAATAAAAATGTCCTGATAATTTATTCACCTCCATGTCATCCAATATGTTTATGTCTTTCTTTCTTCAGTCGAAAAGAAATTAAGGTTTTTGATGAAAACATTCCAGGATTTTTATCCATATTGTGGACTTCAATGGAGCCCAAACGGTTGAAGGTCAAAATTACAGTTTCAGTACAGCTTCAAAGCGTTCTACGAGATCCCAGACAAGAAATAAGGGTCTTATCTAGAGAAACCATCACTAATTTTCTAAAACAATTTTTTAAATTATATACGTTTTAACAATAAATGCTCACCTTGAACTAGCTCTCTTCTTCTTCTTCTTCTTCTTCTCTATTTGAATTCCAGCAGTGTAGACACTGCTAAGTGTATTACTGCCCTCCTCAGGTCAAAGTTTGAACTAAACTGTCATATACAATATTCTAGTGCAAGTATATAACAATTAGTTCAAACTTTGACCTGAGGAGGGCAGTAATACACTTAGCAGTGTCTACACTGCCGGAATTCTAATAGAGAAGAAGAAGAGAACTAGTTCAAGATAAGCATTTATTGTTAAAATGTATGTAATTTAAATTTTTTTTATTTTTTTTTGAAAATTAGGGATGGTTTCTCTAGATAAGACCCGTATTTCTCGTCTGGGATCGTGTAGGACGTATTGGAGCTGCAATGAAACTGTAATTTTGACCTTCAACTGTTTGGAGTCCATTGAAGTCCACTATAAGGAAAATCCTGGAATGTTTTCATCAAAAACCTTAATTTCTTTGCGATTGAAGAAAGAAGGACATGGACATCTTAGATGACATGGGGGTGAGTAAATGATCAGGAAATTTTAATTTGAAAGTGAACTAATCCTTTAAAGAACATGGACTTTAAATAACTTCTCCATTATCTAATTTAAACATTATTTAATGACATTTGCCAACGTAATACCATGGTAATACCTAACGTTTCATAAAAATTAGAGACCTTAATGTGACATTTTTCTTATTGAATGATATGGCTTATAAACGAGTTGTTCGTTTTACATTTTTTTTCATTGGTATACTGTTGGCCATATTAGTTTGGAAAAAAAAATACTATGGAAATCAGTGAGATCCCAACTGTTTGGTTACCCATATTCTGCAAAATATCTTCTTTTGTGTTTAGCAGAAGAAAGAAACTCATACAGGTTTTGAACGACTTGAGGGTGAATAAATGATGACAGAATTTTTACTTTTTGGGTGAACTATCACTTTAAGGGAAAGGAAAACATTAAAAAGCATCACAACCCCTTTAGAAAATTCTAAAACATCAACCTCTAGCCATATTTAAGTTTCAAAAGGAATGAAAACGAGACTGTGAGGGATACAAGTAGCCTACAGTGCGTTCAATGGATTGTACTGTTGTCTAACAACATGACTTGTTCAACTGAATTTAATTTAATCTGAATTTGCGTTTAGTTTTAGGGGTCAATTTTGACAATTATGTGTTTTTTTTGCAAAATAAGAAAATTCTGAAATAAAGTTTGGTGGTGTCCGTTACACTTGATATCATTTGAAATGTGTGCATATTTAAGTGGATAGTTACAATACAAAAAAATATATATACTTTTTTTTATGTGCATTTTAATATAGCATGGTTTAGTTAATACAAATTAATCTGTACCTCTTCTAAAAGTTCTGTCTGAACAAGACATTTTCACATTAAAAAAAAGTATTGTGTTGACATGTTTCCAGAATATATATATTTTTAAAACTGAAAAGAATAAATAACTGCACTAACAACATTACATCAGAATTACATTTTATTGTATTCAACGTCTATGTTAACAGCTGAAGATCTCAATTTTGAAAAATCAAACATTGAAAAATCTGATGCTTGACAATTATAAAATGTAAACGTTGAGAGTACATTTCGCAAACTCTGAAACAACAAAACTCATCAACATGAACTTTCTCTTTTAAACAGGGCAATAACGTACTGAACAACAAAAAACAGACACACCCGAACTGAAGCTCCAGAATTACCATTACATTACATCATATATATATATATAAAAAAAAAAAGGCAAATAACTTCAGTTAAAAAAGAAAAATTCAATTTCATCTGTTAACTGCATTTTGTTTTGAATATGTGTTGAGGTCTTTTGTTTGTCATTATCTGGGTTTTCAGTATTCAGACTGAGAGAGGTACAGTTGTTGTGTGATTATTTCCTAGGTTATAGAGTATTTTGAATCTATAATATTCCGGCCATAACAGCACTTGTGAGACATTCTTTGGTTCCCCTTTCCCCCAGTTACATATCAATAGATAGATTAAATGGGTTAGGATTGTCTTTGTCCTTCACCCCTAATAGAAGCAGTCAAGAGGTCGACACGCAATTCAAACGTTTTAAAAACGCACAAGTGGAAATACACAGACTGGTGCATCAGTGGTGTGTTCAGCACCGTAACCAAAAGCTGGTCTCTCCGAGGAGCAATTTCAGATTCAAACTAAGCAAGCCAAAACTCAAAAGCACTCACATAAGAAAGGGATATAGAGATTAAAAAAAAAATACATATAATATACTTGCAATTAATAAAAATCCTTGAGTCAGTGTGCCAAGGGAACATTTACCATTACCATTATAAAAGGGTAAAATAAATGGTACATGCACTGTGATCACAGCACTATGAACATATCTGTAAAACTAGAGGTAGAATTGTATTTCCTGAGAAGACGACAAATGCCTTATTATAATGTAAAACCTAAATTTCACAGCTGTCTATGTATTGGACACGTGAATTACTTGATTTTTAGTGTAACATTAAGTTGTGAAGAGAGAAAAGCTAACAAAGAAATATCAATAAGGCATCCTGCAATAATAGCGAAGTTTTATTGTACAGCAATTTTGGTTGTCCTTGCAATAAAGTTGACTACATTGGCATGCTATATTTACTTTAGAAAATTTGCATACTTTAAGGCATACATCAAAGTGAAAACAGATCTGACACCCCTCTTATGGATACCAACTGCTTTAAGCGGGTGTTATGTGTATCTGTCTTACTCTGTGTAGTAACAGTATTGTTTCCTAAGGAAAATAAAACCAGCATCTCTGATCGGAAAACCGGGTAAAGGCCATTACAATAAAGAACTACTGTTACATGATCACTTAAAGTTGAGAATTTGATTCTAAAACTCAGGCCGGCAGACGAAACAGTTCTCTTTAAGATAAGCATAGAAGAAAAATGCCATGATCCCAGTGTGGCGTTTTTACAATTACGAATAAGAAGGGGCTTTATGGATATCATGGCTAATATATTCAATTGAATAGAAAGGGTTATGTACACCCTGTTCTACTTCACAGCAGGTAAATCCATGTGAAAAGTGACAAACTGGGAAGGCTTGCAAACAATTGAGCTGATGAATGAGTCTTTGAGGTAGAGATTTGGCAGTAATGACTTTAAAGTGTGTTATGATAATGAGTTGTCCTGATATAAATAGAAAAAATATATATGTACAGTTGTACAATACAGAAAGAAACGATAACATTTCCTAGACTGTTTCCTGTACAGCAGCTATGGTCCTTGTGAATAATAAAGGGTTCAAGAGTGAGCATTAAAATAAAAAAAAAGAGAAGGTGGTAGCTTGACGGTTAAGGATCTCAGCTGTGAAAGCAAAGGCCGCAAGTTTGATCCCAAATAAAGGATCAAGGCATTTAACTTCAAGTTGCTGCAAATAATCTGTTTTGGATATAAATAAAGCTTTAAGCTTATATGGAAACCCTTTTTTCCAAACACCCAACTAACTTGAAATGCAAAATAAAATTATTCACCTTCACATGAGCTAAAACAGTAGTTGCTAGACAACTATGTGTCAGTCAAAAGAAAGTGTTACCCCTAGATGCCCTCCAAGTGAGTTTTTTGACCTTGCATACAGTGTAATGCTAGAAGAGCTTGACATAATTCATATATTGCAGCTACATGTTGGTGAGGACAGGAAAAAGACCTTCTTACAGTCAGGAACAGTTGATGACATGATTGAAAACAACTTTGAAGGGTGTGATCTAATATTTCTAAACAAAGGAAAGCAAATCCTTTTAGAAGAGAATATTTCATTTAGGGCTGCAACGATTAATGGTTTGCAAAATAAAAGTCTGTTTTTACGTAATATATATGTGTGTGTTCTGTGTATAATAATTATGTATATATAAATACACACACATTCATGTATATATATTTAAGAAACATTTTATATTTATATATAAAATATTTATGTTTATATGTAATATATATATATATATAATACATGCATATATTTCTAAACTTTATACCTGTATGTGTGTGTATTTATATATACATAATTATTATACACAGAACACACACCTATATATTACGTAAACACAGACTTTTATTTTGCAAACCATTAATCGCTGCAACCTAATTTCATTCCGCTCAAGACACTTTCAAAATATCCCATTGTAATTAGAATTTGCTCTGATTTGCACTTTTTTTTTTTTTTACATAATCAGAAACTGCCCTGCATGATGAAACAAAAGCTATATCGTTGGACCCCTCAATGACACTCAAAACTGCATTACATTAAGCTAAAAGACCTGATGAAGTGACAAACTAAATCTTCAGTTAGTGTAGTAATCAAACACAAGATGAATCGTTTGTTCAAATCTTAAAACAAACGTATTATTAAACTGTCATGCTTTGAGTCAAACTGTGATTATTTTCATCCAAACCACCGATCTGAGTGAAAGCTACACAAACAAGTAAAACAACCTCTGAGCTCTTTCTACTTTGGAGCAACTATGGGCCAAAAGAGTTTGTGTGCTGTGGCAGTTCCAGGTAACGCCGTTCGGTCCCTGAAAAACCTCAGACACTTTTGCGAGGCTCATGGCGAATGTAGCCTGCAGAATTTGCCAGGAGTCGTGAAAAGGCAAATATATACATATAAAAAACACAAATAATGAAAACATTATGAACGCAAGTATACACATCTACAAATGCATGCCTATGAGTTTCCTTAGCATGACTGATATTAAGATCATTGACACCATCTGACCTCTGAGATGGGAAACCAAACGGTTGAATACTTGTCAAAAAAAACAAAACCTTCACATCAATTTGTATTGTTTTGTGTTAGCGCTGAAGTTTAGACGCTCGTCTGTCAAGAGCACATTCAAACTGTGCACTGCAGATACATATACAGAGAAAATAAAATCTATAGTAATATATTATTAGTTCAGACCCTTAAGCTGTTTGCATCACACGTTATAACAATACTACTATTGTTATGGTTTTGCTTATAGATGAAAAGCTTTCATCAGTCAGAGACTATAAAACCCTAAAAAGCAGAATCCTACTGCCTTGTTAACGCCAGACAGTGTGCTCACAGAAAGAGAAATAAATTATTCACAGGTTTTGCATATACATTATATATCATTATCTTTATAATAAACTCTGTTGTTATTTTAGATTTCTTTCGGCTCCTGAACAAAGGAGAGTGTAAATAAAAGACCTGAGCTAGTGTACTTCAAGTTGAGAACGGTTCAGTTATTCCTGCACTATTTTTTGGCATATCTTCTGTAGTAACTGAGGTTTTGGTTTTGCTTTGAGGGAGAGAGTCTGAGGTGCTATGGCGATTGGTTGTTGGAGGAGGATGAGGTAGGTGTGTGGAGAACTGATTGAGGCCCGCTGTTGCCTGCGGAAGATTTGTTAGATGCCCCCGATGAGGTCTGTGCCGCGGCCTGGGCGAAGAGAACACCTATTAATGAGAAAACAGGAAGATTGGTCACAATCAAAACAAACTTGAACACAGACAAACACACACAAAAAAAATAATCTACATAGGGACAGAATCCTCACCGGTGTAGACGACACCATTAAGCTCCAAAGACATGCTGATGCTGTTTAGGCCATTGGTAGTCAGGTTCATGGCAGAGTCTGATCTGCTCTCTAATGGACAACAAACAGAGTTTACATTTGAATAAAAGCACATTAATTTTTTTTTCACTTTGGAAAAGTAAACGCACAACTCTCCTCAAAATGTAGCATGAGGTATTATTTATTTACGCAACACAAACAGTCTGGTACAAGTTAAGTGCCAACATTTATCACGTGGGGTGGGGGATTTAAACAAATCACTAACCCAAAGTATGTGCAATAGTAATCATCTGTGGCATTCAGACAGTATAATCTGAAAGCACATTGGCTTACAGCAGGGGGCGCTGCCTGTCAGCCATTTCCCAGTCAGCTATTTCTTAGTCAACAGTTAAAAGAAACTTAATGCAACGCAAACGGTTCACATGCCGCGGCAAGGGGAATTTCTTCAGCGTCTTATTCATGTTCCGATAAAATATGTGAGGCGAAACCTCTAGTATTTAACACCTCTAACCAAGAAAAGGAAGTCAGGCAATGTTGAGGCAGGGATTCCCCACAAAGCAGAGCTATTTGTCTTGTATTTTTGTCTTTGCGGTTAAAAATGGGTCAACACCTTCTGTCTTCTAATGAATCCTTCAAGCCACCATCCTTTAGTGTAAATACATAAGTGCAACTCTCAATTCTGATAAGATCTAATCAGATCACTTTGAACAATTTTCTTTCCTCATTCACAAGAATGGCATTTAGTAAGAACAGTACTAGAATTACTACTGTGGGACAAAGAGAGCTCAGACCAATGACTCACACTACAGAAGGTGGCTGACATCTCCACCTTGACAAAATGCACTTACCACATGCCAGTAATTTAGTTTGGCTGTGGTAGTATTTTCACACCCTTTCCTACAAAATAGTTAGTACCAGTGAATGATGATGTAAGAGTGTGTTTTCTAGTGCAGTACAGCAAAGCCCCTGAGTTCATTTCATAACCTCAGGAACCAGAAGTTGGATATTCCACACACAGGTTTCCCTGAAACATCAGACATTTTAAAAAAGGTGTTTTTTTCTCAGGTTGGTGTTTATAGGAAAAGATAAAACCACAGTAAGAATGCAAATTATGGCAACTCTATGTAGGCGAACTGTAACTGTAATGACTGTTTCACATACATTTCAACATACAATGTATATAAATATATAGGACTGTAGTCAGTGCTAGGTAGATTACTTACAAACTGACAAAATTGCAGTTACATTACACATTTTAGGTAATATAATAGGTCAAAAATAATCTAAAAAGTAGTCCTAACTTGTTTAATCACATTGAATTGAATAGAATAATATTGTACCATATAGATATACAAATAATACAAAGAGAAAGAAAATATATTCCATTCTTTGTTAACAACACAACATGATGTGCATTAAATGTGTCAGGGTTTTCCAAAACTGGGGTTCATGATGGAACCGCCTGGGGTTTGTGAGTTTAATGAAAGCTAATAATTAAAGAAATCATACAAAATTAAAAATTAAAATGGTTTTAAAATGATAAAAATTATAATAAAAAAATGGTTGAAAGACAAAAGCCTTACTGAGTTATATAACTTACTGAGTTATAATTCAAACAATAATTCATGCGTTTGTCAGGAGTTGATTCGATATGCAATGTTGAGAAATAATTTCTGTAAATCCAGTGGTAAAAACGCTTTGTGGAGAATCAATAAATTATGAATGAATGATTTACTACCATTGTGTGAATATGTGATCATGTAATCAATGAAGTAAATGTCCAATTACAAGTCCTTTATTTTTTTGGAATCCAGATTATATGTAATAAATTACTACCCAGCACTGATTGTACTATATTTATATATAGAATGTTACACGATTGATTAACACAAACAGATAAAGCACATCCAATATGGTAAAAGACAGCTCAACTATACTTACTTGAGGTGTATAGTTGAGAACAAACCTCATTGGTTCATGCACAAGCTCAACCGTGTTTGCACGCCCATATGAGCTCCTATTTACCATATTTGATGTGTTGATCAATGTTTACATGTGAATAATTCAGTCTGTTCATCATATAAAGCAATCGTGTCTCTTCAGAAGACTTGAATTAAACTTCTTAATTCATATGGATTACTTTTACAATTTCATTTTGAACATTTTGAAGCTTTTTGGTTGTATGTAACTTTTAGTGGAGGGCCGGAAATCTCTCAAGCTTAATTAAAAATAACTTAATTTGTGCTTGAAAGATGAACGAAAGTCCTATGGGTTTGGAATGACAGGAGTGTGAGTAAATGATGACAAAATTTAATTTTTGGGTGAACTAGGCCTTTAAGACAGATCAGCCAAGCCTCAAGATCCACTTTCCTGCAGAGTCTAGCTCAACCCCAATCAAACACCAATACAAGCTAATAATAATGGTCTTTGGGTTATTAGAAACAAAGCCACTTTACAGGGATAGTTCACTCAAAAATGAAAATCCTGTCATCATTTACTCACCCTCAGGTTGTTCCAAACCTGTAAAAAATGTCTTTGTTATGCTGAACACAAAGGAAGATATTTTGAAGAATGTGGGAAACTGAACATTTCTGGGGCACCATTGACTTCCATAGTATTTCTTTCCCTACTATGGAAGTCAATGGTGCCCCAAAGCAGCCTTGTTACAAACTTAATTGAAAATATCTTCCTTTGTGTTCAACAGTACAAAGAAATTTATACAGGTTTGGAACAACCTGAGGGTGTGACTGTAAGGCTCGCCCTATGACCGCAATAATATGTTTTTTGTTTTTGTTTTGTTTTTTAAAAAACTGGGTACAATGAGATGACATTATTCTACTCATCCTTCAACCTTCGAACATTAAAAAGACATTTAAAAGTGTAAAAGCATCAACAAGGTACTTTCAACAGACCATGAATTAAATGACTTATTCATTTCTATGGTATCTGCAAACATTGACTGACTGTCACAACTCTGAAAGCAATTCCATGATGTCAAGGCTGTAATGTGATTTGCTATCCAGGCACACTTCATCCAAGTTGGCTGTTAAGCTTTCTCCAATGGTAGAACCACGGACCCTGATATCTCTATCAAGACCATCTCTGCTAGAAAGCTACAGGCATGTGAGTTTGATTAGGGTTAGAGCTAAACTCTGCAAGAAAGTGGATCTCAAGAGCCAGAGTTGTCCAGCCCCGGTCTAGTTGGTTTTAAAATATGTGCGCGCATCCTTACTGATAGATTTGGTCTAGAAATACTGATCATGTACCAGACTGATATACTTGTTTAGAGCCCAGAATGTTAAAGTGTCAGTACCTTGATTGTTGATGCGAATGTTCATGGGGATCTGTGCCGTCATGGCCAGCAGGTTGTGCTGCAGGGCTCTCTGCAGTAGCCGCTGGTGTTCCTCCAGTGGTAGTGCAATCTTCTTCTCCGGGGGCTCGCCGGACTCCAGCTTGTCCCGCAGCTGCTCCAGTGCAGCTACCTGTGCGATGGTGGCCTGTGCAGCTGCAGCCTGGGCCGCAGCTACTGTCTGAGTGGCCAGAGACACTGGCAGACGGTTCTGAATCCCATCATCCTCTACAACAGAGAATGAGATAGAAAGAAAGACAAAACACATTTGAAATAAAGCAAACCATTTGGCAACATTAAAGGAACACTCCACGTTTTTTTAAAATAGGCTAATTTTCCTACTCCCCTAGAGTTAAACAGTTGATTTTTACCGTTTTCAAATCCATTCAGCCAATCTCCGGGTCTGGCGGTACCACTTTTAGCATAGCTTAGCATAGTTCATTGAATCGGATTAGACCATTAGCATCTCGCTCAAAAATGACCAAAGAGTTTCAATATTTTTCCTATTTAAAACTTGACTCTTCTGTAGTTACATAGTGTACTAAGACTGACGGAAAATGAAAAGTATGGCAGCCAAGTTCCTTGATTATTACGCCTGAATGAGAGTATAGTTCCTAGCCATATCGGCCTAGAAAATTGCAACTTTTCATTTTCCGTCGGTCTTAGTACACGATGTAACTACAGAAGAGTCAAGTTTTAAATAGGAAAAATATCAAAACTTTTTGGTCATTTGAGTGAGATGCTAATGGTCTAATCAGATTCAATGAACTATGCTAAGCTATGCTAAAAGTGGTACCGCCAGACCTGGAGATTGGTTGAATGGATTCGAAAACGGTAAAACTCAACAGTTTAACTCTAGGGGAGTAGGAAAATGAGCCTATTTTCCAAAAAAGTGGAGTGTTCCTTTAAAGAACACATGCACACCATGAGTCATGTGTTTTTAAGATGTCATTAAAGAGATGTCTGTGAGCAGGTTTTACCTTTTTTAATTTTCTGTAAGGATAAGACGGAGGCTCCGTTGCTGGGCAGGGCAATGCCCATTGGAGGCATGGAGAGTTTGGGAGAGGAGAGCATGGTGGGTGTTCCATTGGGTGAGTAGGTGAAGAGCGAGCTGCCAAAACCTTGCCTGCGTCCCTCTCGCCGGTTACTGTCGATGGCCGCTTGCAGCTCGTTTGGATTGCTGAGACCCCTCTTATCACATTCATAAGGATACAGATACTTCATATATCTGCAGAGGGGTGAGAAATTAAGAACACACAATAAGTTCACTGCTAATTAATGCTAATTGAGTCTGTAAGAACACTGCAGGTTGGTTTGTCTGAAAGAGTTGGGCTCCCTGGAGTAACCTGGTATTAACTAGTCCCAAGCCCAATGTATACATGACATAGGTTAGCTGTCACAATAAGCCAGAAAGGTTGAAATGGAGCAGCTAAATCTCAAACCTCCGGGAATCACCGCTTCAAAAAACGCTGAACAGAGTCAGCTGGCAAAAACAGAATGTGACAGAGTTCGTAATAAAACAAGAATCAACATTTTTATTATTACAAAACAGGTAAGGCATTTTAGATTAACTGCCATATGTAGTTCTCAAACAGAGTTCACTGTAAAGCATTACCTATTGTGAGGGGTTATTTTCATCTGCACAGTCAGACAGAGCTGAAGCACAACTAGTTCACTTTCAAATAAAATTTTCCTGATAATTTACTCACCCCCATGTCATGAAAACCCGAAAATGAAATGTCTCTTTTTAAAGATGACACTTGTTGACATTATTGCTGAAGTGAAAAAGTTTTAAAAAGCTAACAAAGTTACAGAATTTTACATTTATCGTTATGAAAAGTGCACAAAAAATACTCTAATTTTATATGAAATATATATTTTCAAAAACACGTTTTACTCTAAAACTGCAAGAAAATCAAAGCCATAAATCTAAACAAGTTGTGTTCCAAATTTGAGCTTGATATCTCAAAAAATGAGCTTTCAGTAAGATTTTGTTTGGCCGTAGTACCAAAATTTTTCACTAGATGAAAACACTCACTACTGTGCTTCTGAGATATAGCCAGTTTAGATGGAAAGGATCTCAGGCTGAATAGCTGAAGAAATGACTGTAGCTATATCCATTAATAAACACGGTACTTCCTTGAAAATAAATTCCAGCACAGCATTACAACAACCATAACGAAACGACTCTTCACAACAGATAATGCTTTGCAATGAACTCAGTTAGTGAGCTACATACGGCAATTTATCTGACTCTCCTCTGTTTGGCGTTTTTTTAAAAACCCTTGATTCCTCGGATGTTCGAGATTTAGCTGCTCCATGTCAACCTCTTGCTCATTGTGACAACTAACCAATGCCACTCCATGTATGCGTCAAAGTACCCGGATAATCTTTTCTTTATTTACGGATATGACGAGACATGCACAGGCACATGTGACACATGTACCCAATGTGAAAACCATCCCATCCCGACAGGTCTAAAATGTAAACACTTTTTGGAAGAAGGATTGATGATGTATTGACTCATTATTTAAATTTTGAACAAAAAAAAGTTACATAGTGCACCTTTAAATAAAGACTATATAAATGCCAGGCCTGTACATGTGTAAGTAAACATCATTTCTCCTGCAGTGGAGGTGTCAGCGAGGACGTACTGTGTTCGGAGAGTGAATGCAGCGCTTGTGATGGAGGTTGGCAAGTTCAGGCCCTTCGTGATCTCCCTCCACAACTTTTTATTTATGACCTCCACCAGCCCCCCCTTCTCTGTCACCAGTTGGTACAGCATGTAGAGATCTAGCACCTGCTTGGCCATGATGGGAATCCTGTTCACTGGCGTCCCTGCACAAAAACAAACAGCTGCGTTGAGCGTCATAGCAGTTTGAAAATATATATGATAAATGAAGAAACTCCCATATCAGTCTTTATTTGGGAACAGTTTTTATAGGCAGCGGGTTGTTGTACACATGCATTTGTGCTATAAATAAACATGGCTGATAAAATTTCTCTCCCAGGTCATTCATTTATTAATCAGGGGAGGGTTTAACAGGTGTTGGAGAAGATTTTCCACAGCCAGTGCAGCGGGTTTAAGTACATTTAGATGGGAACACATGCTTCAACAGTTCCAAGGCCAGATCATGACATGGACATGTGTTAGCACTCCCACGTTTATAATCACACATGTGAATTTGGGAGCCCAGGTTCAGCATGTTATAAACAGAGGAAACTGTAGTGCTTGATATAAATACACATAACCATCACCGTGGAGATGTGAAAGATGAGCTGGGTGTTGATGTGAGCGCACAAGGTGCAGAGTTTGGGCAGGGCTCTATAAGATTTCATATGGAAATGTTTTTTAGCAGGAAAACACATTTACACACACCTCTCTTCTGCATAAAGCTGAACAGATCATCCAGGAACTCCTTCCTCTTTGGGTCACTGTCCAGTTCATAGAGCTGCATAAGGAGAAACACAAACAGACAAAAATGGTTAAAAGCACAGTGCATGAAAATGTGTTCTCATCATTCTTGACCTCCTGATCAGGAATTGCATTTTAAGCAATAAAGCACAAGAAACCATGCTATATTTTGAAGTCATGGCTAAACAGTATGGTTAGCTAGCAATAGGCTTCATGCTGAATGTCACAGCTCTATATTTAATGAAGCACATTCAAAGACCTAAATTGGAAGCAATGCAACCCATTTTACAGAATATGGAAGTTTGTTGTGCATAACCCACATTACGTCCTTGCAACATATTCTTTAACGTCAAGTACACCGTTGCATCAACCAACCAACCAACCAACCAAACTATCTTTCTATAGGTGTGCTGTGCAGATTTTGTGCAATACAGCCGTTACCATGGCCATGTGTGGAACAGCATTCTACCATACTATGACCTGCTATTCTTTCCAAAATGAGCAGTTAAACGAAGCAAATTGTGTTTAACAGTATACACTACAATGCAAATGCTATACCTTACTTTTCCACTGCAGTGGATGAGCCACAAGTAATACCTGCCATGATTACCATTTTTCAGTTCAGTATTTGATCAATTACATTTTTTTATGCATTTATTTTTAATCTTGTTGTTTTTGTTTGTTGATGTTGTTAAATGCATGTCATTTGCGAAGCATTTTATGTATGAAAGGTGCTATACAAATAATTTTTCAATTATTTATAAAATGTTTTTCAAAATAATGTCCACAAAATGCAAAAGACAATAACCGGACACCACTGGCTGAATGAAATATGCATTGTGATGAAGTGATGTGACACACGTAGAGAGGTCAAGTTATAACAATATACAGTAGCATACTATACTGTTCACACAGCAATGCTGTTATTGTATAATGCATTCTGTTTCACATACAATAAAAAAGTAGTCACTATAAAGAACACGTGGTTCAGTACTTAACGTGTGTCAAGCTAGCACCTTACAAAACTGTCTGTATGCATTGTTCAAGTACACTGTATTGACCAATCATTATACGTTTTATGATGATTCATTAATGCACACATTAAAAACTGTACTGTAAAATGATATTTGGTTTTCAACTTAAGCAATATTTCTAAGAAACGTGTGAATGCCTGAAGAGTCTTAATGATAGCAGAAGCCACCTCACGTGCTCAAAAAGGTCATGCTATTTAATCATGCACAGCAGGAAAAAACAGTGAAGGTAGCTGAGCAACGGCCAGCATTAAATTGCTCATTCTTTCTCTCTCCTTCCCTTTTCGCTTTCTGCCCCTCTTCCTGAGCTCTCATTATAGCAGCACAGAGATCTCTGTATTCTGTCAGTGAGTGAGTGTAAAGGTAATGAGGGAGCCAGTGGGTTAATTACAGGATATATGCGTTTTTGAGGAGTGCCACACAATAAATCTCTCAAATGGCTTGTTCTCTATTTTCAGTAGGGTACTCAGAGCCCACCCTTAAATTTTTAACCATAATTTTACTATCTTTACTGTCCCTTTTATCTGCCAGTTTGTACAAAACCAGCCACCCAGCAGGGAGATGATTATAGACACTCCATGCCATTCTAGGTCTTTATAAGAAAACCTCATGCTTAAAGGGTTAATTCACCCAAAAATTAAAATTCTGTCATTAATTACTCGCCCTCATTTCGTTCTACACCCGTAAGACCTTTGTTCATCTTCAGAACACAAATTAAGATATTCTGATGAAATCCAATGGCTCAGTGAGGCCTCTATTGAAAGCAAAGCCACTGAACCTCAAGGTACTAAAAACATATTTAACAGTTCATGTGACTACAGTGGTTCAACCTTAATATAATAAAGCGACGAGAATACTTTTTGTGTGCCAAAAAAACAAAATAACGACTTTTCAACAATATCTAGTGATGGCCGATTTCAAAACACTGCTTCTGAGCTTTACGAATCAAATCAGTGGTTCGGAGCACCAAAGTCACGTGATTTCAGCAGTTTAGCCATTTGATAGGAGATCCGAATCAATAATTTGAAACAAAAGATTCATAAAGCTCAGAAACAGTGTTTTGAAATCAGCCATCATGAGATATTCTTGAAAAGTCATTATTTTGTTTTTTTGATGCACAAAAAGTATTTTCGTTGCTTTATAATATTAAGGTAGAACCACTGAACTCACATGAACTGTTTTAAATATGTTTTTAGTACCTTTATAAATCTTGAGAGTTTGAATGGCTTTGCTCTCAATAGAGGCCTCACTGAGCCACCGGATTTCATCAACAATATCTTAATTTGTGTTCAGAAGATGAACTAAGGTCTTAGAACAACATGAGGGTGAGTAATGACATTATTTTCATTTTTGGGTGAACTAACTCTTTAAGGAATCATAAGTCATGCTTAAGGAATCATAAGAAATTTAACAGTTGTTTCATAAGACTCAAAAGCCTTAGAGCTCATAAAGCTGCCCTTGATTCATTTCAAGTTAGACAAGACTTGATTATCACAAAATCTGATTCATAGAGTGAATGAGTCCAATGTCTTTCATATAAAAATAATTAAAAAAAAAATAGGCTCACAAGAGACAACCGAGATTGTGTAACAATGGACAAAATACTGTTAGAGTACTTAATGTGACATTCATGTCTTGTCATAAATAATAATTACAAGATGAATTCATTTCTATATTCTGGTTATGTCTGAGCACATTAAGTGTGAAAATTATGATTTTTCCTCTAGCAAAGTATTGAAAAACAAGGCTATTATGAAATGACATCAAATGTAAAATGCGTGATTAATTGTTGAAACCATTTTGTTTTTTATACAATGTGACGTCTAAGGGTACGTTTACGCGACAACGATATGGTTAAAATGGAGAAACCAAAAAAAACGCTGTATTCTGCCGGAAGGCCATTAGATGGCGATGAAACACTATAGACTGAACATGTAATGTGCATGACGTCATCATTTTCACAGATTTGCGTTTTTGTTGTTTACACTGAAACCTTTTTCAAAACTTGCACTTTGAAACTCGTTTTCAAAAGTTTGTGTTTTCAGGCCACCAAAACACTCGTGTAAATGAACGGCCAAAACGCATAAAAAGTTATCCGTTATTAGTTGAAAATGGTGTCGTGTAAAAGATTCCATCTTGTAACAGCAAGTTTGAAAGAAAAATTTGTATATACAAATGTGCAATACAAATGTTTAAAACCAAACATACTAAAAAAAAAATTGTTTTGTTTCATTGGAATTTTGATTCCCAACTCTAGTACTGTAAACAGGAACCAATCATTAAGAATTTGACTCTCGCTCTGAGATCTCCCCCTCAGGCTCCACTATCTAAATGGATAAATCTATAGATCATTTTGCCCCAAATTCTGCTGATACACTCTAGGTCCCCTCCCTCATACCATGGAAACACATCTGTTTATCTGTTTTAAGCGGGTGGAAGCAGAGCCATCTGACATTACCTCAAATACAGGGTGGAGACATGTAACATGAAAGAGTCGGTTGGATGTTAATTTTTCTTCAACTGATTTTAGGCTCTAAATGTTGCCTCAGACTTGGTGGTTAAATAGAAGTATTGACTGACGACAGAGTAATGCAAAGATAAACATCCAACATGAACAACCTAACCAACAGAATACAAATTTGCCTCCTCATTTGAATTCAGGAATGTTGATGAATTTCCCAAGAATTGGGCACATAAATAATAACACAAAAACACAGGTAACATACCTAACAATCACATTAAAAGTAACAAAATAAAGGTGTGAAATGGTTTTGTGGGTCAGTTTTACATCTCAAAAGGTTTCAGAAGTGAGTGAGAGAATGAATGCTGAATTGGATACCTTGGATTGACATTGAGAAGGTCTGACATTGTATTTCGACGACACGTGAGCTGTTGGCCTCGAAACAACGCAGCAACATTTCACACCTGCCAATCACCTCAAGAGGCAGGCAAAACGACAACGGGGAGGATGGGCCGGAAATGAGTGAGGCCCAAATGGGGGGAAGGTAACAATGAAAGCACATAAGAACAGTATCGATCTCACAGAGACGCCTGTTCTCAGATGCCTCAATCTTACTTCATTTGAGTGAAGGGGTTGCATTGAGGGCAAAGGAAACTGAGGTTTCTGTATTACTGAGAGAAACTAGAGGGTCACAACGTCCCTAGCTAAACCACGCCTCACCAGAAACACCTGCAGGGAATGAGAAATTGATTTCAGAAACCTGAAACTCTGAAATTCTGGCTAAATTATTCAAATATTTTATTAATTTAACCGATACTGAAATCTGTGAAGGCTGAAAGTCTTGAGTATGTTTTGAATACACTCAATAGATAGTATAAAAAACCCTGAGATTAAAAATAATGATCAATTGCTAGCAAAATGAAAGTGTTTAATACACCACAATAAAGCATTTGATTGAACTCAAGAGTAATGATTCAATCATTATCAAGCGGTTATAACGAACACATTAAAAATGTAACATGAAATAGAATCCTAATCAGATCTTTGGTTTTAACTAAAGCAATATTTCTGCCAAACATCTGAATGCCTGAAAGATCTTAATAATAGGAGAATCAACATTTATCATCCATTACCTAAATTTAATTGTTTTTAATACACCATATTGAAGCTTTTTATTGAACCCATGAGTTACTATAAAAAGGTTTTCTCATGTCTTAAGTCACAGAAACAGAAAAAAGTTGCATAAACAATGAACTTACACAGATGAAACAATTAACTGAAATTTGAGATGCCTGCTCAGACAGAAATAAATAGAGCAAGGGAGGAAACTATCTGCTCAGAATCAGGTTACATTTGGTATTGTAACAGCTCCAGTCTTTTATTGCACCCTGAATCCTGTTCACTTCACATGGCCTGTTCATCTCCATCAATTAAAAAGTGTTCAAACATTTGACTTCTGATCCCAGATTTGTCCAACTACCCTCTTTTTGTGTCACATTCACCAACCATATGTACACAAACATCTGTGAGTAAAACCTGCGTAGGCGAAAAGTTTCACATAGAAAGCATGATTCATAAATAAATGTGCACATTTTCATAAATTTAGAACCAACTCAAACCACATGTACTGAAGAAAAAACCCCAACTCATTGTGGAATTAGAAAAAAAAAAAAAAATTCGTCAAAAAGGTAAGACATCTCCTTAAAGTCCAAGAGACACTTCAGTTTGAAGCACAAAAAGTGTGAGAGAGATAAGTGTGATGCAATGTAAAAAGTGCTAAGCTAAGCTTTTCGGCCACCTTTGTTTACATTCCAATGTCTAGAACCCTCAGTCTGACATCAGCTCAGAAGCAGCAGCAATGTCTGGACAATATCCAGCTATGAACTACTCCCCATAACAGCAATTCCTGTCTACAAGGGTTCGTTTTCCTGCTCGGACATGAGTAAGTGGTTTGTGCAATTAAAGCTGTTCGAATAGTAGAATACCTATGGGAGATGTCTGTCTGAAACAAATATGAACACATGATGTCACGTCTGCATTAATCACGATTTATTCCCTGTTTAGATACTTTCATGACTTCTTTTCCGAAACGGCTGACTGATAATAGGTCAGTGGTGAAAGCAAATCTGTGAATTAAGCAAATGAGGCACTGATATGTTTTCATCAGGAACTATGAGAACTTAATTTGTTTAAACAAAGAGTGGAAACACATAGAACTGTTTAAACTACAAAAAGAGTGATTCCAAATGTAATTAATGCAAGCATACTGCAATTCAACTATAAAAACAAAGAGACGATACCGAACATAATTAGCAAGAGTTTACGGCAATTCAACAACTGGTGATAACAGCAAAATGTTAATAAAGAACATAATTAGCAAGAGATTATGAAAATTTGACAGTCGCTCAAGTGATAACATTGAAAATTCAAACTGTAATTAGTTTGACAGATACAAACAAAGCGAGGACACCAAAACCAATTAGCAAGTGTGTAAGTGTGAGACACTCTCTTCAAGAGTATTAACAGAGTAAAAAAGGTTTCTCACAGTGTTAAAACCGGCCTAATAAAACATGCGTCAGAGATAAAGGGTTTTGACCGAAATTCTAAACTTCACCTAACATTAAAAACTTCTGTGTCATGCTGGTATGGCCAATTCAGCAATGGGTATAAACAATCTGGTTCCATTGGTTTGAAAATTTATAGAAGCTTCTTCTCCCAACAATGGGGCTGAATTTATTCAATGTATATAGATCCCACTCCGTTTGCCATTTTCAAAAATGATATATAAAGATTCCAAGCTCCACACAGCTTTGTGTCTTTAATGGTCACCCCCTTCAATTTGCAGAGAGCAAATCAATGTTTAATGTTAAAACCACTAAATGGCAACTGACTATAGAGGGTGTGATGAATTTTTAAAGAGCCCTTTTCTTTACTGTCCATCTGGGCTCCATTTGCCCTGCTGTTCACATATGCAGCGGACATCAAAGTATACTTCTCCTTTTCTCAGGAAGTTTGTGTGAGAGGAAGAAGCATAATATTTTATAGAGCTACAAAATGAAAAATAATTGACCGTCATATATGATGTCATGGTAGCCTCTTATTAAAGAATAGCCACGCATCCAGTTGGTTTATGACAACGTGAACTAAAAGTAAATTCTCAAAAATACAGTTACGTTGGAAAGTTCCAGATCTGCTTGGTTACAAACATTCTTCCAAATATCTTCTTTTGTGTTCAGCAGAACAAAGAAATTCATACAGGTTTGGAACAACTTGAGGGTGAATAAATGTTCATTTTTGGGTGAACTATCCCTTTTTACGCAGCTATTTTACTAAAGTAACAGATATTATGCATGAACCATCACATTTTTATGGAAGCTTGTTTCTGCCACTAAATAAAAATTAAACAGGTAATTGTGACTTTCTCTCACAATTCTTCCTTATTTCTTGCAATTCTGACTTTATAACTCACAATTCCTGGAAAAAAAGTCAGAATTGTGAAACGACCAAAAAAAAAATAAAAAAAATAAAATCGCAATCTTCAAAAGCTTCCATAAATTTTTCCTTACATTGAAATTTAAATACATTTAGAATAAAAATTGACGCAAGTGGCTGACATGAAATAAGTGACACTCCCTTTGAAATCCGATCAAATGTAGAGTGTAGGGGTGTAACAGTATATCGTGTCACAATATATCGCAATACAAAAATGCAACAATATGTATCGTGGATAGTGACAATATGTATTGTGTATAGTTCACTCAAAATTAAAATTACCGTGAGAAAAAATAAAAATAAAAAATTCAAGTTTACAGATTTTCAGTGACAATACTACATTAAACTACAAACCCAATTCCAAAAAAGTTGGGACAGTACAAATTGTGAATAAAAAAGGAATGCAATAATTTACAAATCTCATGAACTTATATTTTATAAGAATAGAATATAGATAACATATCAAATGTTGAAAGTGAGACATTTTGAAATGTCATGCCAAATATTGGCTCATTTTGGATTTCATGAGAGCTACACATTCCAAAAAAGTTGGGACAGGTAGCAATAAGAGGCCGGAAAAATTAAATGTACATATAAGGAACAGCTGGAGGACCAATTTGCAACTTATTAGGTCAAAAAAAGAGCCTCTCAGAGTGGCAGTGTCTCTCAGAAGTCAAGATGGGCAGAGGATCAACAATTCCACCAATGCTGCGGCAAAAAATAGTGGAGCATTATCAGAAAGGAGTTTCTCAGAGAAAAACTGCAAAGAGTTTGAAGTTATCATCATCTACAGTGCATAATATCATCCAAAGATTCAGAGAATCTTGAACAATCTCTGTGTGTGAGGGTCAAGGCCGGAAAACCATACTGGATGCCTGTGATCTTCTGGCCCTTAGATGCCACTGCATCACATACAGGAATGCTACTGTAATGGAAATCACAACATGGGCTCAGGAATACTTCCAGAAAACATTGACGGTGAACACAATCCACCGTGCCATTCGCTGTTGCCGGCTAAAACTCTATAGGTCAAAAAAGAAGCCATATGATCCAGAAGCGCAGGTGTTTTCTCTGGGCCTAGGCTCATTTAAAATGGACTGTGGCAAAGTGGAAAACTGTTCTGTGGTCAGAAGAATCAAAATTTGAAGTTCTTTTTGGAAAACTGGGACGCCATGTCATCCGGACTAAAGAGGACAAGGACAACCCAAGTTTTTATCAGCGCTCAGTTCAGAAGCCTGTATTCTAAATAAAATTTGAAACTTCCACATCATTGCATTTTGTTTTTATTCACAATTCGTACAGTGTCCCAACTTTTTTGGAATCAGGTTTGTACTATATTTTATATATATAGTATATAGTATATAGTAGATAGATATATATATATATATTATATTTTAAAGGGTTAGTTCACCCAAAAATGAAAGCAATATCATTTATTACTCACCCTCATGTCGTTCCACACCCGTAATACCTTTGTTCATCTTCAGAACACAAATTAAGATATTTTTGATGAAATCCAAAACATATTTAAAACAGTTCATGCGAGTACAGTGGTTCAACCTTAATATTATAAAGCAACGAGAATACTTTTTGTGCAGCAAAAAACCCCAAAAGAACGACTTTAACAAAATCTAGTGAAGGCCGATTTCAAAACACTGCTTCAAAGCTTTACGAATCATTTGATTCGAATCACTGATTCGGATCACGTATCAAACTGCTGAAATAACATGATTTTGGCGCTTTGAACATCTGATTCGAATCAAATGATTTGCAAAGCTTGCGTTTTGAAATCGCCCATCACTAGATAGTTGAAAAGTCATTGTATTTAGTTTTTTTGGTGCACACAAAGTATTCTCGTGAACTGTTTTAAATATGTTTTGGATCTTGAGAAGTTCGGTGACATTGCTGGAAATGCAGGCCTCACTGAGCCATTGGATTTCATCAGAAATATCTTAATTTGTGTTCCGAAGATGAACGAAGATCTTACGGGTGTGAAATGACATGAAGGTGAGTAAAATTACATTATTTTCATTTTTGGGTCAACTAACCCTTTAAATACATCTAGTCAGTGACAGAGTGCAAGCATATTAATCTAAAATAAGTCTGTATTTTCAGCTTCAGAATCATGAATATTTTTATTCTGGTGTCACCATTGTCCTGTGCATTGGGTTACCAGCACCAAGTCCAAGCCTATTCATTTCCAGCCCCAATGTAATAGCAAATGTAGCATTTTATTCAACAGTACATTTTTTGTTAACCTTTTACCCTATGTCTTGGAGCATGGCAATAATATCGTATTGTGAGTTCAGTATCGTGATATGTATTGAATCGTGACCTGAGGGTATCGTTACACCCCTACTGTTTAGGGTTGCCAAGTACTGTTGCAACATTAATATACAGTCAAACCAAAAAATATTCAGATATTTTATATATATTTTTACTAGTGGGTGCAGAACACTATAGTTCATTTATGTTAGGATAGCAAAATAAAGTAAACTGTGAAATATTATACCCCAAATTTCCTCATACAGTGCACTACCAGTAAAATTGATAAACATTTAGAACCAAAACTTATTCAGACACTTTGACCTGACCATGTTTTGCTTAAGTGTTATCTGACATAATTAAGATTATTGTTTTTTGACACAGTTTAACTCTGAGATCATATTTTATTACCATTTTTTTTAAACTATAGTGAATAAACTGTATTAATGAATGAAATGTTCAAGGTGTCTGTATACATTTTGGTTTGGCAAATTCAAATAAATAATGGCTTCAGGCATGGCGACCAATCAGAATTTAGCTTCAGAATGGTTTGTTTTATAAACAAATATACAGTGAATTGCAAATGTAGTTCAAGTAATACAAATAACTACATCCTAAAAAGGCTAAAAACAACATTAAGTAAATGTTTGGCACTGAGCTCAGTTATCAGGAAGAGGAAGTTGCATAAAACCACCTAAACTGTTGATATATATACACTGTATATATACACTCCTATATGATTTCTGCTCACAGGATGATTTAGTTAAAAAGAAACGTCTCTTGGAGGTTAGATGAAACAGTGAACACCTGGCAGCACCGAGAGGAAAATTTTCATAGGGACAAAAATCAGCCTCAAAAAAACTTTTAAGATCCAGTATGTAACTATTTGCTGCATACAATTTACAAGAGGATGAATTTAAACTTACAATATAGGAAAAAAGGGAAAATCACAACAATTCCAAAGAATTTAAACCACAATCTTGGCCGGTAGCAAACAACAGCAATAAAGCAATCCTCAGTGTGTAAATGATTACGACATGTTATTTTTGATACCAGCAAATAAATCTGTTTCTTTATTCCAGTCACTTAATGGCAGGCACAGATAGTTATACCAGAGACATTGGCAGCATGCCTTAAAACATGATTAATTAATATCTGTATCAAACATAATCAGAAACACAGAGGTTTTTGCATTTATTCTGGCCTTGTCCCAGCTGGTTCAGGAAAGTGACCAGCTGACAGCCTTTCACATGCTCTGTGTAATGCCAGAGAACAGGTTGACTTGTAGATTGATGCGAGTTTTTACTTGAGTAATGGGTTTTATTTGTTAAAATGTGCCAGAGTTCAGTTTGGAAAGGTTCCAGCTGTGACAGCCGATAAAGACTTTGGCGTTTTTTTTTTTTTTCTCTGACAGGGTCCAGATTATCACTTTCCCTCAGGCACATTCCTGGCTGCCCCCACCCACCTGCCCAAAATAAACCACAGGCCTTAACCCTTTCCTAACATACAGTAGCACATGCTTGCTCTCTCTCAAATACTACAGTTTCCAAACAACAGGCAACAGGCAAGTATGTATAAAACCATTCGCGTGTTGTTGTAACTAGGTTTATCATCCAGTTTCAGCATTCTCATATTCAGAACGGGGGTGGGGGTGTAAAGTATACATTTTACAACCATTCAAGTGCCACCCAATCATTGTGTAACATCTCAACGTACAGAAAGTCCTGCTCGTCTCGATTACGCAACTGCCCACAATATTCACGTTTTCTGGCAACGACTTGATATGAAGATCAAGCTTCGAACTGAATGCTAAAGCCCCGATAGCATTGCTGCCGCCCGCCAAACAACAGTTGTAAACACCTGCAAATGCTTCACTCAGCACATCACATGGCCAGCATACACAAATCACATGACCTTGTTCTCAAGCAGGGTACAAAATGTACAAATCAAACATGATCATCAAAAACACACAGAAAAAAAACCCTGCACTGCTCCTTAACTGGAAATATGTTTAAAAATGTCCTTAAGAAAGATACAGATGGTCACCGCACTTTTAGAGCAAATAAAACAGTTATGAGTGTATAAAACAGTCATTATGGGAAAGCAGCATTACGACGATATGGAACATATTCACAATAGAGCTACTACATGGTGCCTTTCAGTTCCATAAATCAGCCATAAAAACATGAACATATATGGCAGCTGTTTAATGGACAGTCACCAGAAAGAAAATCATAATAAAAAAAAGCTTATTTTTATTTATTTTTAGGTGGTTTGTTTTTTTTACTTTATTCGGTAGTATAGAGGAGAGTGGTCAGGAAGCAAAGTGGGTCAGGATCAGAAAGGATCTGTATTGGCTCTGACTTAATTGAGACTAATTGAATAAAAATGTTTTAATAAAACACTTTTATTTGGCTAACAGGAGTCATTGTCATGACAGCTGCTCCGAATGAAGGCTCTTTATTGGCTCAAATCACACAGCAACAGAACTTTTCTTTTTTGTAGGTACTAATTTAAAGGGAGAGTCCTTCAATGTTCAAAGTTCATTACGACAAACCACAAATATGATGCGTGAGATTCAGCATGATCCAACGTTTGCCTTTATGTTCTGAGATCATCAGTAATTATGTCTTGAACCTACTTCATTTTTATATCACAAGTATTTGACATAAGCCACAGCCTGCACTTACGGGCTAAACCACAGCTAATCTATAGCTATGTGACAGATCATATGTGTGACTCTTTGATATATGGTTCAGCTTGAACAAATGGCGAGAACAAATGCATGTAATAAAATCACTGTGGCTGTGTGAGAGAATGGATTTCAGGATCATAGCTACAGTCTGGTAGAAGAACGATCTTCTAAATAACACATAGTTTGCAATTAGTTGTGTAAAAAGCACACAAACATGATTAAAATGTACATATTTTTGGCCCATGATGGTCAGATGTACTCAAAAGTTCTAGCTGTATATTGCTTGGTTCAGGAGTTCTGCTTTCATAACTCAACAAGATCATAAAATCGCACAATCAGCATTAAACTTTGCAGCTTCAGGGAGAACTTTCAGATAAATTAGTCACGTTATTTCCTCAAGTTCTGCACCCAGTCGTTGCTTGCAAATATTTATTTGATATACTGTTTTGCTTCAAAAAACTTCCCTGAAGACCATACCATTGCTATTTCAAAGCATGTTGTTTAACATGATGTTGCCGTTCCAGACAAATATTTGCGAAAGTGAATGCAGCAAATACTATTCTTTACAATTCTCCTATACAACTGTAACCGTCCAGGTGTGCGAGGAGGAGTGTTTGTTTAGTTTGCATTTCCTCTAGACTAACATCATTGTGGCAAAACCTGTTTTAGGATAGAATTACCCACAGTGCCCACCTGTCTGAACTGCTCTTCATAGGTCCAGTCTGCGTGGTCCTGCCCATGGAGCGGCCCATGGGATGAATGAGCGGAGTGAGTCAGCGCTCGCGGTTCTGTTTCAGAACCAGGCCGAGCCTTTAGCAGCTGGGAGTGAGGGTGTAAATGGCGGTGGGGTAAGAGGAGGATGCCTCTGCCTGGGGCGACGGCCTCACGGCCCGACGGCAGCCCTTCGTCACCTAGATCGTCATCGTAGTCTTCCTCCATCTCACCCTCAAAGTCATCTTCATCCCATTTCTGTTTTCTGCACAGAAACACATTAGATGGTGAGATGTTAAAAAGGCAACACATGAGAGACGGTTATAAATTCAGGCAACTCATTAATTTAATAAAACATTGCTATGGGTTCAATGTTCTCCAAATTTCTCCAAATCACAAGTTCTGTTAAAATGAGAAAATAATTTACAGAGAGCTACACATTAAACATATAGTAGGTGCAAAGTAGAGTTGTACATTTTCTGAAGATGTTAGGGATGTTTGTCCAGTTTCTTTTTTAGCAGCCTTAAGGAAGCAAAAATTTGATTCTTGGAATCTTAAGTATTTTACTTCCCTTGACATGACAAGACTACTGGTCAAAAGTTTGGAATAAATAAGCTTTTATACATATAATAATAATAATAATAATAATAAATTATAATTATAATTATAATTATAATTATTATATATATATATATATATATATATATATATATAAAAAAAAAAAAAAAATCACACACAGTACAGTCCAAAAGTTTGGAACCACTAAGATTTTTAATGTTTTTAAAAGAAGTTTCGTCTGCTCACCAAGGCTACATTTATTTAATTAAAAATACAGTAAAAAAACAGTAATACTGTGAAATATTATTACTTTGTAAAATATATTTAAATAGTACACAGTTATTTTAAAAGTAATTTATTCCTGTGATGCAAAGCTGAATTTTCAGCATCGTTACTCCAGTCTTCAGTGTCACATGATTCTTCAGAAATCATTCTAATATGCTGATCTGCTGCTCAAACATTTATGATTATTTTCAATGTTGAAAACAGTTGTGTACTTTTTTCTTTCAGGATTCTTTGATGAATAAAAAGTTCAAAAGAACAGCATTTATCTGAAATACAAAGCTTCTGTAGCATTATACACTACCGTTCAAAAGTTTGGGGTCAGTAAGAATTTTTTATTTTTTTGAAAAGAAATTAAAGAAATTAATACTTTTATTCAGCAAGGATGCATTAAATCAATCAAAAGTGGTAGTAAAGACATTTATAATGTTACAAAAGATTAGATTTCAGATAAACACTGTTCTTTTGAACTTTCTATTCATCAAATAATCCTAAAAAAAAATATTGTACGCAAATATTTTGTACAATTGTACACATTAAATGTTTCTTGAGCAGCAGATCAGCATATCAGAATGATTTCTGAAGGATCATGTGACACTGAAGACTGGAGTAATGATGCTGAAAATTCAGCTTTGCCATCACAGGAATAAATTTCTTTGTCAAATATATTCAAATAGAAAACAGTTATTTTAAATTGTAATAATATTTCACAATATTACTGTTTTTACTGTATTTTTAATTAAATAAATGTAGCCTTGGTGAGCAGACGAAACTTCTTTTAAAAACATTAAAAATCTTAGTGGTTCCAAATGTTGGGACTGTACTGTATGTATATATATATATATATAATTTATTTATTAATTTTTTTATTATTATTTATTTTTTTTATTAAGTCTCTTATGCTTACCAAGGCTGCATTTAAAAATACAGCAAAAAATATAGTTTGATTAAAAATACAGTAAAATTGTGAAATATTGTTGCAATTTAAAAAAAAAAAAAAAAAAAAAAACTATTTTCTATTGTAATACATTTTCATATGCAAGTTATTCATGTAATGATAAAGCTGAATTTTCAGCATCATTACTCCAGTCTTTGTGTCACATGATCCTTCACAAATCATTCTAATAGGCTGATTTAATGCACAATTATTATTGGAACTCATTTATTAATAATGGTTCATTTTTGGTATCAGCTCTGAAAACAGTTTTTGCCGCTTAGTATTTTCATGGATTTTTTCCCCCCAGGATTCAATGGTAAATAGAAAAAAAATATTATTTTGTTGTTTTCTAATCCCAAACTTTTGAACAGTAGTTTATCACAGTTTCCACAAAATATTAAGCAGCACGAGTGTTTTCACAATAAAAATAAGACATGTTGCTTGAACCGCAAATATTAGAATGATTTCTGAAGGATCATGTGACACTGAAGACTGGAGTAATGATGCTGAAAATTCAGCTTTGATCACACAAGAATAAATTATATTTTATATTATATTAAGACTGAAATAAATATTTATTTTAAATTGTAATAATTCACAATACTGATGTTTTTACTTTATCAAATAAATGTAGCCTTGGTGAGCCCAAAAGACTTATTCCAACAATTTCAACAACAACAAAAATTAAATTATTAAACTTTTGATCAGTAGTGTATGTAAACAACCGCAAACTTATTTGCATTCATTTGCATGTGACTGCCCACTTACATCTGCTCTTCCTCCTCAGACCCCATCATATCTTTGTACCGCTCCTCCCCTTCCTCTTCATCCTCCTCTTCATCATCTTCATCTCCTCCACTGCTACGATCAGACATGGGGCTGTCGGCCCTCTGAAGTCCAGCTGCTACTGCGCGCATTGCTGCTAGCGCCGCCATCTGTGCCTGCTCTGTGTCAGAGGCAGAGATTGGTTTAAGCTCCTCCCCCATGGGGGCGGGGCTGTGTGATTGCCCCGCCTGCTCCATCAGCAGTTTGGCTCTCTGCTGTCTGTGCAGGTTCTCCATCACCGCCTGCAGCTTCATTGCCTGGGAAACAGGACAAGTTGGGATTCTGGCCCCTTCACTTCCCCCCAAAACCGAAAACAAACGGGACTTTTTATAAACTTGATCCAGAAGACAGGGCTTCAGGAAACAGGAAGTGTTGGTCTTTTACTTGACAGACACCCGCAGACAGCCAAGGGGAAGATGATCCCCTACAAACAGGGGCCTACCTGGGAGAGAAAATAGCAGAAAAATTATAAAATTTAAAAAAAATTGCATTTTGACAATATTTGATATATACCAATGTGTATGTCTTTTTAATATAATCAGTAGAACTGTTTGGACTTTGAATATACTGCATTGTGCTTTCTGCCATTTTGGATTTTTAAAGTCTTCCGAAACCACACAACAGCTAGTGTTTATACACTTCAAATTTTAATATCCATTCAAGTAGTAAGAAGTAATGACATTTGATAAATGCATGTGAATTTCAGACTGTTCCTCGCAGAGTTTAAATATAGTCCAATTTTTCATATGGATTACATTTATACACTGTTTAGTGTCCCTTTTTAATCCTCAGTCCTCATTCCCTCTGGATTGAAAAAAGCTTCTGTGTTCCACTGAAGAATAAAAGTAACACTTGAACAATATGTAAATGGGTAAATGATTCCTGCAGTGCAAGAATTAAAACACAGTAAAAGTTACACGTTCACTGTTCTTCACAAAATGAAGACTATAATTATAACTAATAAAATAGAGCAAAAACATAACTAATATTTTAAAACAGTAATTAAGAGCAATAATTATGTCTTCCCTAAAACTTATTACATGAAAAACTGCACACTCATTTCAGTGAATATTTTGGAGCGATTACAAAAAAATTAATAGTTGTATCAGAAATGATCATTTGAAGTGATTCATGTAATTCAAATAAACTTACCAAATGTACATCAGAAATACAGTCTTCAGACTTTTACTCACAGGACATGATACAAGAAGGGACTATGAGAAACAGCCCATTCACAATTGCCTTTAAGGAAATAATCACACACTATTTGCATTTCACCATTTGTCATCAATCAATCATGGCCACACCTTACTTCATTCACTGCACATCAAAATCTGTTATATAAAATCATCTTGACAGTGTCTACATGTCATTGTTGATTATACTGGGAGTGTTCTGGTTTTGTCACGTTATAACGATCTTTGTGTAAAGTAGAGTATGACAACGACTTAGTACCTTGATGCTGATGTTAAATTTAAAATTTGTCTCAAATTTAGTTTTTAATATACACTGTAAACCTGAATAAGTTGGCAAAACTCAAATATGAGGTAATATTTGAAAATCTCTCTCAAATATTTGAATTAATTAAATTAATTTAACTTAAAATGATCATGTAACCTTAAATATTTTTAGTAGTGGAAACTTGGCAGCTTTTTTGATAGAAGCAACATAGCATAGCATAGGAATTGCTAAAAGAGTATAGCAATATAGAACATTTATCATATATCTGTTCTCAAACTAAGCTCATGCTCCACTCATCATCAACCTCCTCTCCAAACAACCAACATAACAAAACTTCTTCTAAATTACCTTAGCAAAATATTAAACACTACTAAACCTCCCACTTAACATTGCACAAAAACCATTGTATAACACTTAACTTTAGCATTTACCTTCCCTTTCGAGTGTCATGGCAAAGCATGCTGGGAAATAGAAATCCCAGTCCAGTTTCAGGTAAATTTAATTTTCTCTAAATTAAAAGAAACAAGTTCATAAAACTCAACACAATGAGATTATTTACAATCAGATTATTTAAAATGTCTGTTTTGTGAACTCAAAAGAAAAAAAAAAGTTCTAAATATATTTCTATAAATTAAATATACATTTAAAATATAAAATAAGTTTACCCTACTCAAACAAATTAATTGGTTTAAGGGGAAACCCTAATCTAATGCTAAAACTTTGTTTCTTAAAACATCTCAAATCAATCTTGTGCATATTACAGGTCAGGCAAGTATTTGAGCATCCGCAAGAATCATTGAGGTTTGATCTCATGCGTGAAGGCAACAAGCTTGAGCTTCAAGTTCTCGCGTGTCACTCAAGCACGTTTGAGCTTCCACAAGAACAAATGAGGTTTGTTATCATACATGAAACAAGTATGGTTGAGCTTCCGGTGACATTGTTTGTATGTGAATAAAAGCCTACATTCATTTGGTTCATCATATAAAGTGCCTCTGCATTAGATTAACTGCTCAATTTATATAAAATTTAATTAATTTTTTTTTTTACTTTGAATTTCAATGGAGGGACAGCAATTTCAAGTTTCAATAAAATATCTTGATTTGTGTTTTGAAGATAAATGAATGTCTAACGAGTTTAGAATGACATGAGCTTTAGTAATTGATGAAAATTCAAATATTTAGGTGAACTATTCCTGTAACTTATTTTCACGATTAAGAAAAATGGAATCAGACACAGAACACAGAACTCTTAAAAAAAAAAATTGAGGAAAGGGGAGAGGATTCAGTAGATAGATAGGATTTTGAATGACTATGGGAGTTTATGGGTTAACCCACAGAAATGGATGGTGGGTGCAGGCGATTGTGAAGTCTGAGCAAACACAGAGGAGATAAAGGCAGCACTAAGGGTCTAATTCCACACTGATAATGAGCGTCAAGCTGGCCAACATCCAGATTCACCATAGGGGTCTGAAACCCATGCATTTACACCATACATTCAATATAATATCCGTTTCTTAATCCTTGCTGACTAGAATCTGATAAGTCATGATGAAGATGGACAGAGAACAATGATTATTGGTTTTTCTTTTAGGCATGTAACAGAGTAAAAAGTTCTTCAAACAGATAAAGACAAATGAGTTGAAAAGGTTGACACTTTGATATCTCTGATACCTGTAATGCATAACTGCACGGACTAACTCAGTCTGTTCTATACATGCGTTGCAAAGTAATGGAAATGAAACTGAGATGTTCTGGTCTGGTGACATTCTTCTAGCATTGAGATCTCAGGATTATTAGAAACATCAGATCAGTTTTGAAGAAGCTACTCTGAAACTGCAACTTTTCAAACTACAAGCTTCCCATAATATGAAATAGATTACATTTACATTCTAAACAAAATGTAGTTTTCCTCTGAAATGAATTTCCTTGTCCATTGATGTCACTTAACCAATAACCAAATAACTATTTACCATTTTAACAAACTCACATCCAGTCTGGTTCCATTTTCAAATGCCCACTTTTCACAACACTATCCATCCCTGGTGGATAAAATCAAGTCTGCTCACACAATTTTCTCTTCATAACTTTATATCACAGAGAAATGTTACATTACAAACCTCAAATAGGTTGTGAAATGAGTTGTTGACTGAAATGCTAAGCATTTAATACCACTCTAACCTCTGTATACACCAAATGTAACCCATCTAGGCTTAATATAAGCATGTATCAATTTAGTTTTTAAGAAAAATCTGATATGATACACAGAAACCAACACTATATTTAGTAATTTCACATCACCAGTGTCAACATTTAAGCATTCCTCATGTGTACTGAGAACGAGGCACCTGTTAATGACAAAAACCAAACTGGTAATCAGAGATCAGTTGTCGTGCCGCGATCTCTTTTTTATATCCGTCTACTGAATCATAAAGAGGGAATTTTTGTCATTTGAGCTTATAATCAACATATCAGCTGATAATTGCTCATTTTGAAATTATTAAGTTCCAAACAGAATTGTCAAAGGATAATAAACATTTTCTGCCACAAATAAAAACTAGACTGCAGGTTGATTTGCTGTGACAAGTGAACATCTTTACACAATATAAAGCTGGAAACATAAAACAGAAATTGACTGTTGGTTGACTTGACATATGAGAGAGCAAACATTTCAGTTAATCAAGCAAGCGGATGTATAATATATTTTGTTTTATATATTATATATATATATATATATAAATAAAATTAATAGATTAGTATTTAAACCCATATAACCTACTTACCTAAAACTCAAAACTGTTCTAAATATTACATAAAGGGAAAGATGTAATTAAAGTTTGGGGATTTTTGAGCTTGTGGTGGGTAATGGAAAAACACTTCACATAAAATTACAGCGAGAGATCCTGGGCTTGAATCTCAAGCATCGGTTTGATGTCTCTTGAAATGGTATTTTCAATGTCTCAGGGAAGGTGAACCAATTATATAACCTCGTTACCATCTCTTCAGCGGTTCCCATGACGATGGCGTGTGTAAGGGCTGTGGGCAAATCTGAGGGCGAAAGCGTGGGCCTCCGTATACATGAGATTTCCTTCCTCAGAACAGAAGTGCACATAATTGCACATGCTTGGCCCTATATTCTTGAGGATATTGTGCCATTGAGAAGGCTTGACACACAACAGAAAATTGAAATGGAGAACTCTACACAAACAACTTTTTTTCTTTAAATAAAATGATGCAATGTTAGGTACAAAGCACTAGTATGCCTAAAAGGCATATCAGTGAAAAAAAAAAAAAAAAGTATGTATGCGAGTATGAGTGAATATAAAAGCAATGGACTGACATGATAGGTGAAGGTGCATATTTTCTAAAAAACATCTTCAACATTCTTCTCTTCAAGAACAGGATGTAACAAAACCTTTAAACGTACAACCTCAAAGATGATGCAAGAAACCCAACTTGTCTATTTCACAGTATAGTAAACAAAACGTGCAGCAACACAGACAGTGGAAGTCTGGAAGAACACAGCAAAAGACTCATTCATTCTGCTGATGTAGAAAACATAGAGAAGCATTCCTGAGAGCATTACCTCAAGCAAAGCAACACTATAGCACCACTGAACCCATAAGCAGAATGTGCGTCTTTATTCCAGTATCGACGGTCATTCAGGGTTACACAGCAGCATGGCACATTATTGCAGTCTCACAAGCCTTCATATTAAAACAGCAAGCTATGTATAGAATGCAAAACTTTTTTTTTTCTTTTTTCTGTCAGAATGTTGCCTTAGTCTCCTCGCTTAAATTAGGTTTGTGTGTCAAAAAAGGGCAGAATATCTTATACAACTTTTAAAAGAGGATCAAACTTGGAGACGGAGTATAATTTGTAACCTCGTTTTTTTTTTTTTTCACTTTGTTCCTATTCAGAAAAAAAAACCCTAAAAGAAACTGCATTGATGCAATTAAAAAGACAGACTTTAATTTGCTGCTGCTTGTGACATGACAAGGAGAACAATACATAAGCCAGGTCTATTGATTAGCCAATGTTCGGCTATATATATTATTGGCTGTTAACAAAAATGATCTTTCCATCAGTTTCAAAATCTACCAAAAGGAGAGTGCAAACTCTTTAAATATTTTTAGGGAATTTTGAGTAAATTGTACATAAGGGTTAGGTCACAATTTTTTAAATTTTTGTCATCAAGTACTCCCCTTATTTAATTTTTTGGTGAACTTACCTTTTAAATTTAATCGTTTTTGTGTCTGTCTCACTTTAATAAGATAATTAATTGATATTTAAAAAAAAATAATAGTGGTTGGCTATTTTTTTTTTTTCTCCAAGACTGCACACAGACAGTTAACATGAAATACTTAGTAAACATGTCCTTAAAGCTGCAGTCCGTAAGTTTTGCCTTTTTGTCGCCATCTCTGTTTGAAACCTGCAGTTATTTGCGGAATTATCTTTACGCTGGTTGTGCATCGGCACGACTCCTCAGTGGATGAATCTAATGTTTGCTGTCAGTCAAAACATTGGTGATACTGTACTTCAGAATCACAGATTCTACATCTTGGAAGTATGACCAAAATAAGAATTTTCACCAGAAAATTTCATCTGAACAAGATGTCTGCCACATTTGTTCTGATCAACTGAAAAAAAAAAAAAAAGCAATAAATCACGCTACCAATGGTGATTAAATCTAACGGTTGCTTAGCTCGGATCACGTCAAACTGTGCAAATTATTATTGTTATACTTTGTTCTCAAATTGTTAATGTTAACAACATCAGCATTGCGTGACTATGTGTATTTAGTGTGTACTAGAGTTACCTGTAGATTTCAATTTCTGTAGCCACTTTGCAGTTTGAAGTCTTTTGCTTTTGACTACAGGTGAATCTCAGTTGTCACTGATGATTGTCATTTGAACCTTTCTGGATTACAATCCACCATCAGAATGATAAATTTAATTATTGAAGCTGCTGTGAGAAAAGTCCAAATGCCATATAACCTTCTAGCTGGGACTCGTTCTTTATGTAAACAGATGTGACGTAATGACGCAAAGAGGAACGGCGGCATGCTCAAATTTCCCGCGGAAACCCACCAGTACCATCCAGATAAGGAAAGATTATTACAAGCTTACTGTTGTGAATCCGGCTAAAGTAAGGAGATAGTTTTTAACACTGGCTGGTTATGTACATGCTCAAAAATGGATTTTGAATAATTTTTAACCCAAAAAAGTTACAGACAGCAGCTTTAAGTGTAACTCTAAAACTAAATTATGGAAACAGCTTTTATGACTGTAGAATAAATGTACATTCGGCAGACGCATTTATCCAAAGTGACTTGCATTGCATTCAAGGCATACATTTTATCAGTTCTTTTTTTGTCTGGGAATCGAACCCATGAACTTGGCATTGCAAGTGTCATGCTCTACTGTCTGCGCTACAGGAAAGTAAAAAATATAAAAAACCTCAAATGGTTTGCATTTCTGATAGGTTCAGTAGTTGTTTTCAGATCAACCAGAACAGAAATAAGAAAATATGAATGATTCAATACAGCAATTAATAACCACTAGGGTTATCAAAAGTACCAGTAAAGCGTAATTATACCAGCTCTGCAAGCTCGTAAATCTTTTCATTATAAATCAACAAAGTATAAACACAATGTAAATAAGATATTCATTATCAGTGGTGGACGAAGTACACAAATCAAGAACTTGAGTAAAAGTACAGATAAGTATCATAAAATATGACTCAAGTGAAAGTATTTAGTGCTCCTTTTCAATTTTACTTGAGTGGAAGTACAAAAGTACTTGATTTTTAATGTACTTAAGTAAAAAAGTACTGATTGATGAATGTTTATTTTTCTAATTTTATAAAGGCCACTTATATAGCCTAATTTAATTTTATATTATATATTTTATATAATCCTATTGCTCAAAATAATTATGAATGATTATGAATTGTCAAATAGCCAGTACTAGTCAGTATGGATGGAAGATTAGTGGATGCAGATACATAATATGTAATGTGTGTTGACAAACAATATAAAAACAGACGAGACATATAGGGCTAAATTCATATTTAAAAACATTGCTGCAGCAGCGGGGAAGATGAATGTGCATGTTATTTCAATTTGTGTTAGAGTTGCATGATTCTGGATAAAATGAGAATCAAGATTTTTATTAGTTTCTTTCAAATAGTAATCATGATTCTCCCATGATTCTGATTAGACAACTAAACAAAATTGCGTATAATTAGGACAAAATATTTATTGATGCAGACTATTTAAAAATATTTAATTAAAAAAATAATAGGTTTGAATAAATGATTTAATGACTCACTCATAACAATTTCACTTGTTTCATTACTGGATAAATCAATGTTTTTGAACAAATCTTTTAAATTAATCTTTCAATGTCAAATACATTTTATGTCACTTTGTTGCCTCCTAATCGATACAACCGTTATTTGAAGCGGCAAAGTTAGTTTTAAAATGTGATTTGATCTGTTTGAATTGAGATCGTGATCTGTAGACACATTGATGTGGACATGTCGCATTAAAGCATTTCAGTGGGCTTAAACAGATCGCCCTTTACAGCAGATTTAGTTAAAAAACAACTGACCTAAATATGATTTTCAGTTACAATATTTTATCCTAAAATTCAACATTAATAGGCTGACTTACTTTTCACCATCAGTCACGCACGCACTCAGAGGATCCCCCAGTTCTTGTCCAATTTTCAGACAGACAGAAATTCATTCACTGGAGAGTCACTCTGAGCGGATCTTTGAATCAGTGATTTGTTGACTCAGGAACAGCTGCAATACGATCAGTCTAATTTGCAAATTAATTGTTGATGTGATTTGTGAACCGATTTAACAGGATGATTGAAAAGAATCAGTTCATGCATGAATCGGACACTGCTTTTGCGACTGAGCATGTGACAATTTCTTAATTTTAAAATAAGGAGTAACAATATGTTTTATGAAATTTAGAGGAGTAAAAAGTACGATCTTATGCTTTGAAATAAAGTAAGTAAAATTAAGTAGTGAAGTAAAAGTAAATTTGCTCAAAATAAAAAAAAATTACTCAAGTAAAGTACAGATGCTTGAAAAATGTACTTAAGTACAGTAACAAATAAATACTTTGTTACTGTCCACCACTGTTCATTATAGACGTTAGTTTTTTTTTTTTATTACAACTGGAGTTTTCACTCAAGTCTGTAAGCTTGTACTGCGACTAAATTGAAATCAGCTTCACTGATTATAAACGGAGCGCTCTTTGCTAGATTTCTATTTAACCTTGCTCACTTTCTGTATATAACCCATTCATAATTTGCTGCCAAGTACACAAAGCATAGAAGTGACAGCAACAGTAAAATATGTAACTGAATCTGAAATTGTGATGTTTGACATTGTGATAGTAACCATAGTGACGGACAAGGAAATAAAAGTCAAAATAGATCTGTAGATTAGCGTGTTTTTTTTATTTTATTTTATTAACTTTTTATTTGACCTTTTAATGCAGTTTTCTTAATTCAACAAAATTTGAAGGCTACATGCTAATGTTTTAATGTATTATTTACTTAATACATATATTTTATTTTCAAATAGTTCAATTTAAAGGGGTGGTTAAGTGTTTTTTTTCTAGGCTTGATTGTGTTTTTGGGGCACAGTTTAACATGTTTTAATGTTAATGTTTTTTTTTTTTTTCATATATTTTATCTTTATTCTACACCTTTCCACTGTCATATGAACGGCTCGTTTAACTTCCTGCTTCTATGAAGCCACTCCCTCCGAAATACGCAGTGTGCTCAGATTGGTCAGCAGGATGGTAGCTGGCCCAGTATATCGTGATTCGCTGAAGCATCCGGAAACGACATGCCCCTTACCATTCGTTGCTTCAGTGAAAATGTAAATAGAGTGCCCCAGGGATGGCGCGTTTTTGTAGGCAAAACCCGGAAGCGAGTTAGCATTTTAGGACTTCCGGTTCCAATGCCGTAAAGTCTATGGGTTTTTTTAATGGGTTTTTGCTAAATCACCTGAAATAAGGTCTGTGGTTAACAAAGCCTCTAAATACTTTCACGTTTTGATCTATGACATAAAACACACCAGTTATAACCCACTTGTGATTTTTTAAACTTTTACTGTGTCTTCAAATCGGCGGTTGCTAACAAATTGCTAAAAGGGACTACTTTCTTTGGCGGGGACTTTAGACGTCATCAAAAAACGGGACATTTGGACAGCATTTCTCATGAAAAAGTGGATAAGTAATCAGTGAGCATGTTTTTAAATAGAATTGTTTTCTAAATAAAGTTTGAGGACGCTTGGTGGTGACGACGTTGATCCGCGACCATGGTGTGCTGTAGTCCATTTAAAGCCTACTGTTAGCCTTTTATATCTGACGACTATTTAGGCTTCAAAATCTATAAATGTTGTGTTAACTTGTAAAGATTATCTTGATAGACAAAACGTGTCAGTGTCATAACCCTTTCTTAAACACAGAGCTTATTTTCTGCGATTTTCCAATAGTCTATGGGAAAAATGAATAGGCTTTCAGTCGAGGGAATCCGTGCGCCGCTAACTTCCGGGTTGGCCTACAAAAACGCGTCATCCCTGGGGCACTCTATAATAGCGTCTATATTGCTGTATCGAACTGAGCCCGAATTAGACCCAGATGAAGAGGGTCAAGCTGCAATCGCGGCTTTTAAGGGACGTTTATGAATGGTATTTCATTTTTTTATTTGTGTCAAAGTGTTTAGATATGCTGTCACTGCTGTTTGTTAGCTTTCAATATACAGTTTCATCCTGATTAAAGCTTTACTGTAGCCGAATACAAGACTGAGTAGTCGCATTTTTGTAAAGGTAGCGTTTAATTTATAGAATAAACAACTGTTTGTCTATGAAAACATAAGTTTGTTGGGGTTTGTAGAATTTAGCTAACTGGCTAGTGAACCAAAATTGAGTTGCTCTTTGTATATGTCCTTGATGCAACCAAAAATTGCAACAGGACTATATGTTTAAAAGACATGTACAAACAATAAAGTACTTACAGTTTGAAGCCAATAAACAGCAGCTTCTGCTTTTAAAGTGGGAACTGCTTCATCTTTCAGTAATAGCATTTGTGTATTCAGTAATAGCCATCCAGCATTGAACTCGTGTAGATTCTGGAAGCTGTCTTCCGCGCCGCATCCAGTGTAGAATATATCACAGATTATAATGAGTTCTATTATCTTTTGACGCGTCCGGTGTACACAACTCTTCCGCTTCCACATGCTGCACCACATGGCCTCGCCCACTTAGTTGTTTTCCCGGGGGTGCGTTTTGCATGGTTTATGATGTCACAAACCCGATGTAGTCCAAAACCGGTCATGTTTGTAGTCATTTAACTTTAAAAGACAATATCTCCGTTTGCATTAAACTTTCAGCGCTGTAACTTTGCAGGTACTGTTTATGCTCAAGCAGCAACATTACACACTAACTAAAGTTAAAAAAGTGAAATCGCATTTAACCACCCTTTTAAAAAGCTATTAAAATAAAACTATGAAATTTTTACTGGCATTGGTACGTTACTGTCTAAAAATGTTGGTATCATGTGACAAAACTAGTTACCACAATGGAATTAATGCATTCCATCAATTTTTATGGATAGTGTGCAGATATAATATGTTTATGGAAAAGTATGAAAAAGAATAGTATGAAAATGAGGCTAGGCTTTTAAGAACAAGAATAAAAAAAATAATATTATTATAATAATAATAATAATAATAATAATAATAATAATAATAGTCATTCCTTTGCTAGCCATGACTGAAATCACTGTACAACAAAACTGCTCGGGTCTATAGCTGCATTTTGGTAAATTGTCATCTTTGCATTCCAGAATCTTCATGTGAACATGGTTATTGTTCTTTAACTCTTTATGACCCCCATCAGTAACCAAGCTCAGAGAGGGGTAGGTCAGAATTGCAAATATTCCATCAACATTAGCCTGCAAAGTTTCTGCCTGTAAAGACCTGATGGAAATAAACTGGCAGAACGAGTCAGTTCTCAGTTTCATGTATGGATCATGTTGTTAGTAGAGGGTATGGGTTTTGCCTTGTATTATAACCTAAAGAATCCAGTCTTTTCAGTTAATGACAGTCGTATAAACACACGTCCCACAAAAGTGTCTGAATGATTAATGTTGTAATCCAGCAAATCAAGTCTGTTGATTTTGTTTGCGTGCAACTATGATGGCAAACTGCCAGCCTTCATACAGCAGAACTGTTTGTTAACCAAATTTGACAATGGCCAAAAATGCTCCAGACCACACATTAGAAGGATGCAGCTTCTGTTACAGAAAGTCTCTCCAAACATCGCTCCCGAGTTGCTTTGCAGAAAGAAAACTGAAGATCAGCTGCCTGGGATTCCCTTATGGCACACTCCCAAATAGTGAAATCATCACTTTTTTGGCAGGTGCTTGAGGTGAACAGCAGTGCACCACAGAAACGTTTTAATATGTGGCTTTTGGCAAAGGCACAGTTTGAACCTGAGCCAAGCCACTCGACTGAGTCCACACAACCTCCTCCCAACACTCAGAATGCTATTCTGAAGCAATGAACTCTGCCTTTTTATAGGCACATCTAATACATTTAAGGCAACGTGTGCGTCCATGAATGCAGCACACAAAATCCGGTTCCAAAAGGGGGATTTGCAGCACACAAAGTATGTGACGTGTATGACGCCAACTTGTTTTCTTACCTCACCATTTGATTGTATAGCATTTTTGCTTCAATGGTGCTTTCTGTTTCACTTGTGTAAAGTGTTGCCCAACAGCCCTGTGCTAAAATGGCCACGCCAAGACACGCATATGGATTAATCTAAAAACAGAGCAGTTCCTTCCTTGAGCTGCGACACTAGATATCTGATCCCTCTCAACACTACCTAGTAACACGCTAAGCTGAAACCAGTTTGGCCAGCTCAGAGCAGAGTCTGCCGACCTGAAAACCTGCAAATAAGATGATGGCTGATATGGTTGCTTCATTCTGATCATAACAAGTGTGACAGGATGCAGGGCCTCATTCCTGTTCGTACCTCATCTTATCAGTTCAAACCCCCCACCCACATTATTTCACATACAAACAACCCCAGGACTTACTAAACATCACATATGCAGGTATGTGACAATACATTCTAGGTAAACCCCCCCTCCCCACTGAATGTATATGCAGTGCACACAATAGTGTCTGATAAAATGTAGTATTTGTTGCACTTCACATAAACGTAACGTTAAAGAAAATTGTAAGGAATTAGAATAAGAACAAAATTTAGAAACGTATCATGTAATTTCCATCATCTCATGCAAAATGGCGCCAAACAAGTTCCTCTTCTGGTGCTGTCCCTTCTGTTTGTTTTACTGCCATATTTATAAAGTATATCCTTATGTGTGTCATGCAAATCCGCCGATAAACAGACTCTTCACGCTATTACAACTGTCTCTAGTGTAACCACAAGATTGGTTACGTTTGCTAATGTAGAATCACGTCGCCTGGCACAGCGAAAACTGAACCACATTATTAGAAATGCACGAGACAGTCATCTACATTGTGAACATCACTTCCTGTGAACAAGTTTGAGACAATACAAATCTGTAGACCCAGCTCATTAGGTCTTCAAGACCTGAAGTATATCACCAAACACGTCTTTAAAACTAATCCTCTCTCTCAGGCCATTTAGCAAACCAATGAGATATTTAATAGTGCCTAAAGGCACCAGACAGCATACAAACAGTATTAGTTATTCCAAAGGGAATGAATCTATCTATCTATCTATCTATCTATTATAGAAAGGTTGTCCAATTTGTCCAAAGATTGAAATGCAATGCCACAAACATCATACAAACAACTAACTGTAACATGCACTTTCACTTCTGTTGCAGTTTTGACCACCCAAATAATGGCAAAAATCCAACACACGCTTGTCTTTTATCTTTCCAGAATCAAATTCTGTGGTTTCATTGGAGTCAGCTAGTGTACTGACATATAAGGAACTCTTGTCTTGTCCAAGATTATAGAAATTGATATAGACGTAAACATTGGTGCATTGATGAATTAAGTTTTATATATCATTATTGACTTCAATATATTACATATTCTCTCTAAACACCTTTATCAAGATTAGCATAAGTGGATAATGAATTTGATATTTTTTTCAGCTGCTGTTGCAAATAAAAAAAAAAAACAGACTGTGCACTAGTGCGTGTAGAGTTTCAGTACAGTGTGTGATGAAGCCATGTGTAGTACACAAGCAATGTGCTTTTCCGTTTATGTGGAACAGAAATCAAATTAAGGCTGAAGAAATCTGCTCTGTGCCAATTTAAAGAGCTTATTAGGAATGGACAGAAAGAAATCAAATCAGTCACATTTCCAACATGACTCTTTAAAAATGTTTGCCTTACTCCTGAGAGTGATCTTTTGGGATCTAGAGCTTTGAGAATTGTTCAGGCACAATTCAGATACAAGCTATATCTCATCCATATAATAAAAAGTGAATACATATAGCCTAAGTAGGTTAGATACGATCCATTATAAATTACATATCATAAACAAATAACAATTAGTTAATTTTTTTAAAAGATATCTATTGATAAAGGGTTGGCGGGTCTCTAAAAACAGCACCCCACAATGCTACTATACTACTGTGTGTTCTAGTGTTTTCTTTTGTCATTTATTGTTATTGCATAATTATTCAACATTAAAGACATCATTCTGAAGTGAGCAAAGTGTAACATTTTAAATGTAACATTTAGACAAACACATTTAGAATGCAAACAACTTTAGAATGGAATTAATATTAATAATTATTGTTATTTATTATTTATCAACAAATTATTCACAATTAATATTATGCTTTCTAATTACTAGTCTAATTATTAATTATAATGAATTATGAGATTCAATTATCGGGCACTTAAGAATTAAGAACAGGCAATTAATGTTTGTCTTGCACATAATATTGTTCAGAGCATGAACCCTGTTCTGTTTATAAAACATACAAATTATTTAAAATTTTAATTTCCCGTTCCACAGCCACAAGCTCACAGATAATCAACTCGGGGGAAGTCATTAAACCATTACTTACCTCATCAAAACGAGATCCAATAAGTTGGAATAATAAATAAATAAATAAAAATCCGGGGATTTACACTAATTTGCATGTATAAATCTCGTGTCTGGTGGCAGTTACTGTATGTGTTTGTATCGTGCGTTTATTCTGATGGCTGTAACATATACTATTATAACCAAATCTACTCTCACTACTGCCAAACAAACACATCATCAGATGAGCTTTAAACAACAAAAGATGGAAAATAAAACACGTTAAACGTCCTAAAAATTCTGATTATATGCCAGAGAGGTACTGTATTTCCCATATAGTCAACACAGACAGGAAAATGTGTATGTGTGACGAGAGGAAAAAAGACACTTCACTTACCAGTTTAACTTCCGTTTAGTTTTTTTCTTGGGAAGCGGAAGGAGCATTCCTGATTTGCCCGTAAAAACAACACACTCGCGACGCTCTCTTAGTCAATATTTTATCACAGTCACGAACATACGAGAACGTATAGAAACCGTATGAACTGTGCTCTTTCTAAATCACCTCTCGCTTCCTCATTTGATTTCGATATAGAGGTTAATTTGGCAGTAACATCATATGTGCGTCTAATCTGAGGCGGTGCCCGCGGTCGGGGAGTCAAACCATTGGTTGACAAACAGCAATCAGATGCAAATTCCAAACCTCTGAATCAATGGGGCTGCCTTCCCCCACTCTATAGGAAACATCTACAAATGACTCGATACTAATGAGGGGTGGAAGGTCCCACAATAAATGACCTTTGCGCCAAAGATTTGTGTTTGGGCCCGGTGATATTTTTGTGTTGATGTCCGAAACCAATTCAGAAAAGCCGACCCTTTAGACCCCCGTCCGTCTTCCTCTATGTGGGGTAAATATATATGGTATATATAAATATATACATATATGTACGCTATATGGTGCTATCTATACATTTGGCGACGTTCCCTGCCAGGGGCCCTTCCCTTTTATCACAGGCACCAATAATGTGAAGCTGCTGCTGGAGTTCTCAAGCAAACATAACCTACACAGAGCTGTATATCCTCGATGATCATTGATAAACAACTTACCAAATACCAAATATTACTATCAACGAATGAAAAGCATATTAAATATTTATGCATTACATATTTATAAATACTCAATATTAAGTGTATTAATCAGCCTAAAACACACAATTCTGATAAAAAACAAATGCATGTTTTATTTACATTCGCATGTATATTTTAAGACATAATTTAAGATATTATCTGAAATGATCTGTGTATTTGTATCAAGTACAGGCCATTTCTGAGAACTGATATATGCACGTCTCAGGTTAAAGTGCAGAAACTTTTGTACAGTGCTTCGTTTCCACCTACTGGACAGAACGAATATTGCATTTTCTGGACATTAGAATCGATTCTTTCTTTCTTTCTTTCTTTCTTTCTTTCTTTCTTTCTTTCTTTCTTTCTTTCTTTCTTTCTTTCTTTCTTTCTTTCTTTCTTTCTTTCTTTCAAACTAAATCTAATCTATCTATCTATCAAACTACCTCATAGCAACCACCCAGAACACCATGGCAACCGCCTAGCAACCACACAAATCACCCTGGCAACATCCTAGCAATACTACTAGAACTAATACTAAGGTCAGAGAAAAGCTTTAGAATCTTTTGTCAGATGTCACATGGTTTGATATTTAATATGTAATGTAATGACATTCATACATGTTCAAGTGTCCAAATAACTTTTTGAGCCCCTGTAGTAATCACTAAAAGAACTGAATCCTGAAATGATATTTATAATGAAGACACTTCTAAAAAGCTGTTTAAATTATTATTTCATTTAGATTCTGATACTGGCCAGCATTCACAACATAGAGAAAGTTCATATACTGACATTTATAATAAAAAAAAGAACACTTTAATGTGTAACAGACAAATAAAGAGTGGCTAGGAGACATAAAGCATCTCAGTGCTGGCTTGTCTGTTTTGATGATGGGCCTTGCAGAAATTTGTGCCTGTGAAGGCATAAACTATGGGGTTGATGTAAGAATCGGTGTAAGACATGCAGCAGGCCCAGATCTTTAGTTTGTAGGTGGAGTAGTTTGGCTGGAAGAACGCTTGGATCAGTCCAGTGAAGGAACAGCTGGACTATTACCAACACCATTCGAGACAGATTAGCCCTCACTGTGATACAGCTCTCAGTTAGCAGATATGACAGAGAAAAAGAAGATCTGGATACATTACTGTCACCATCTCAGTCACCATGCCTCTCACCTTCTACACTACATTACCCAGAATCCTTCCTGGTCCACCACCTGCACGTATTCCACAATCATCACCAGCTGTCATCTATCACGTCATCACCCTGCACCACATATAAGGATACTCCACTCACACACACTGTCTGGTCTCGTCCATTGCTAAGACTGTTATTGTTTGGATTGCAGCATACCTGAAATATACAGGTGCATCTCAAACTAGAATGGAAAAGTTCATATATTTCAGTAATTCATCTCAAATTGTGGAACTTGTGTATTAAACAAATTCTATGCACACAGACTGGAGTACTTTAAGTCTTTGGTTCTTTTAATTGTGATGATTTTGGCTCACGTTTAACAAAAACCCACCAATTCACGATCTCAATAAATTAGAATCAGATAAAAAATCAGATAGAATCAATAAAAAAAAAAGGATATTTTAAACAGAATTGTGTGGCTTCTGAAAAGTATGTTCATTTCTATGCACTCAATACTTGGTTGGGCCTCGTTTTGCATGAATTACTGCATCGATGCGGCGTGGCATGGAGGCGATCAGCCTGTGGCATTGCTCAGGTGTACTGGAAGCCCAGGTTGCTTTGATAGCGGCCTTCAGGTCATCTGCATTGTTGGGTCTGGTGTCGCTCATCTTCCTCTTGACAACACACCATAGATTCTCTATGGGGTTTAGGTCAGGCGAGTTTGCTGGCCAATCAAGCACAGTAACACCATGGTCATTGTACCTTTGGCAGTGTGGGCAGGTGCCAAATCCTGCTGGAAAATGAAATCCGCATCTCCATAAAGCTTGTCAGCAGAAGGAAGCATGAAGTGCTCTAAAATTTCCTGGTAGATGGCTGCGTTGACTGTGGACTTCAGAAAACACAGTGGACCAACACCAGCAGATGACATGGCAGCCCAAATCATCACTGACTGTGGAAACTTCTCACTGGACTTCAAGCAACATGGTTTCTGTGGTTTCTGATCTTGATGATCGTCTTCTGGACAACTGTCAAGTCAGCAGGATTTCCCATGATTGCAGTTGGGATTACTGACCTAAACCAAGTATTTATACCCTGAGAATGGTAATTTAATAGAACTTGAAATTAAATATTCTAATAATTTGAGATACAGAGTTTTTGATTTTGATGAGCAGCAAGCTGTAATCAAGATGAAAACAAAAAAGTCTGGAAATATTTTACTTTATATCTAATAAATCTAGAAAATATTTAAGTTTTACTTTTTGAATTAAATTACAGAAAAAACTTTTTCATGATATTCTAATTTATTTAGATACTCCTGTACTTACCTCTGTGTCTTGGTGATGGGAGAAACGAAGCTTTTCAAAGCTTCGAATCAATTGAACCAATTGCTTCGCAAAATGATTCACTGTTTCAAAGTGTTCGACACTCCACACGCTGGTGACGCCTGCTGGTCAAAACAGTGTAAATGCAACAACAACAAAAAAAAACTTTTTACAAACACATTGCAAATGTTTTATTGAAAGATGCAATTAACTAATCATCTAACATTAAATATTAAGTGTCGGTATAATATGTATTATTTTATTAATTTTCAGGGCTTGTTTTATTTGTTCTATGAATGGGTCAGCTAAACAGAGACTATTAACTACTGTTATTCCTTTAAATTATACAAATAACTAAAACGTCTACAAATGTATAAAACTCATCAGAGATCAGGCAATAGACACTTAATACTCAGGTATTAGAAAGACACTTGTTCAATGATATCATTGCATATCAGTGACTGTTAAAAGTGTGTGTGTGTGTGTGTGTGTATCCTCACCTGCAAGTTCCCCATCTGCACTCACTGCTGTTGCTGCCGGTTTTCACTCTGCAAACTTCAACCGATTTGTCAATAAAGAGTTTGACCATTTATACTCACCAGTCTGTGTTTCCGGGTAATGCATTACAAGCAAGAGAGAAGTATCGCATTGCTTTTATTTTTACAACAAAATATCTGGGTTACTTTGTTTTCCCATTTATTGACTGACACCTCGCATGTTCTCATGTTGAGAGAGACCAAGGGTAAGCTTTGTGTACGCTGTGTTTCTTTTCTTTGTTTTTATTGCTTTAGTTCACCCAAAAATTTAATTTCTGTCATTAATTACTCACCCTCATGTCGTTCCACACCTGAAAGACCTTCGTTCATCTTCGGAAAACAAATTAAGATATTTTGATTTTTTTATTCTCCATTGAAAGCAATGAAATTACCATGTCCAGAAAATTAGTAAAACATTGTTAAAATAGTCAATGTGACTACAGGTTCAAACTTAATGTAATGAAAAGACGAGAATACTTTTTGTGTGCAAAAACAAAACAAAAATAACGACTTCATTCAACAAATCCGTCTCTCCACTGTCATTCTGCTACGCTATTTTCATTGCAGCGTTTCCATATTCTACGTCCAAACGGCAGCTCAGCCGACGCCTGTTACATGCATACCTTTGTGTAAAAGAGAAGATTTGATTCAATTATTATTCATGCTAAATAAATAACACTTTAATTTAGCATTGAATTTATAGTACACATTTCTGCTTATATGCTTCAGAAATTACATTATACATTACAGAAATTACATTATTAAAGCTGCAGTCCGCAACTTTTTTTCAAATCAATTTTTGAGCAAGTACATAACCAGCCTGTGTTCAAAACTATCTAATTATCTTGTCTCGATTCACAACAGTAAGTTTGTAATAATGTTTTATAATAAGAGCGACATGACGGATTTCCGCGGGAAATTTGAGCATGCAGCAGCAAAGCCACTGGAAGGCAAGCCTGCAATTTTAGCTTGATAAAAATGTATTTTTTTAAGGGAAGAAAGACTAGGGAATGTTGCAACTGACGTCACTGCCATTACATGATAGGCTGAGAGGTGCTACACATGATTAAGTTAGCTGTTATGCTTTCTCCAATAGTAAGAGACCCTAGGCGTTTCTCAATGTCAAGGAAGGATCCTCGGAAGCCAGAATTTCGAAGATGTATACGTCATCAACATCCGTCGAAGGACTGAGTCCTACGTTCGAAATATATCCCATATACAGGAAAGGATGCATATGTGTAGCCTTTGCGCTCTTCGCGCTCTAAAATCACCCACAATCCTATGCGCGCAGCTTTGCAATCTTGTTCAAAAAAAAAAAAAAAAAAAAAAAAAAAAATGTTGGATGTTAGTGGCCAATATGCTTTCAAATGTAAGTATATTTACGTTACCAAACATTTGTTATAACTGTAGTAAATATGTCAGATAAATAAAGTTTAACGTTTAAATGCCAGTACAAAATTACTACCGTATTCATATTATAAATTATACAAATACAAATTACGTTATTGATGGCTAACTGAATCGGACCGTCATTTAACAATTGTTAGCTTGGTTGCCGTCACCAGCATTTCTTTTACCTTTTCACTGACGTAATGGCGCAATGATGTGCACTTGCTAGTCTTTTCCATTTACGTGTTCTCCGAATGCTAAAGAGGAGCCTCGCCTAGCCTCTGAAGGAAGTGACTTGGAAGGACCAGTCCTGCCAAGGAAGTATCCTTGACATTGGCTGCGTCTGAAAACCTAGGTAGCTGTCTTGCTGCCTCGCTATCTTATAAGAGAATGACTTGTACGGCAGCATTTGTGCATGAAGGTACCTCACGAAATTTATTTCGGACAGACTTCTGAGGCGGTGTAACAGTTTAATGATCTACAGCAATATAGCGCGAGCTTTGGTGAGAACTAAACAAATATTTAATTACTACAGTAGTAATTTCTAGATAGAAATGATATCAAAATTGAAATATATTGATCAAAATCGTACATTTATACACAAACTGAGCAGCAAACGCAACCTTTGGACGCCATCTTTATTTTTCTAGCTCAACTGTCACAGAATGGAAAGCACAGGATTGTGGGATATCAAAGGCAGCTAAGGATACATCTATGCTTCCTTCAAAAATCGATCTAAGGAAGGTATCTCATGAGAGAGGAAGTGAAGCTAACATTGGATTCGGACGTGCCTTGATGCCTTACTACCTTGAAATGTGTCCTAGGAAGGCAGCATTTTTCAGTTTTCGGACGCAGCCATTGAGAAATGCCCCCTCTTATCTCTGGCAGCGGTTCCTCTGTGCGTCATTACATCACGTCCGTAAACAGAAAGGAGTCCCGTGGAGAGGCTAGTGAGTTATATGACATGTAGCATACTAATTAGGCATGCAAATGTTTGTACAACGAGCTATTTAATGCGTAAACTTAAATGTATACACCTACATGCTATGACATTTAGCTGCAAAGTGACGACACCCCCCCCCCCCCCTTAAAAAGATAGCAACACTACTTTATTCACGAACAACATAGGCTTTACAGCAATAATGTGTTTGTAATCATTTTGAAAAAACCATAAAAATAACGTAATGTTATATTCATTACTCTTATTAACAGTTGCTGGAGTAGTTTATTACACGTAAACACGACACAAAGATTTGAAAACTTACTGTCGACACCAACAGCCGACGAAACTGCTTCCCATGCCTTTTCCTTCGCATTCAAATATTTGTACAATTCTGCGGGTCATACAGAATTTTATGTTTTTCCACCTCAACGATGAGACGAGTGTCATCCATGTCACCTTGTTTTTGAATAGGTTGGTTTAGGTACGCCTGTCATGTCATTGCCTGCTGGGATGCGAGTTTACCTCCAGCGATGGGGAAAAACATCTGATCGCATTATGCAAGTAAACTGTTCATTTTTTTAAAATAAAATAATTGTTTTGAAATGATACAACTGAACTGTGAAATTGAAATGTTTTCTTTTTGCATGAAGCTTGTTGCATGGCGTTAAATCATAAAAAAAATCATTAAAAATTATTTATGTAATGTACTAAATGTACAAAGTAGTTTAAATGTGCATAATTTCTTTTTTTTTTTTTTTTTTTTACAATTTCAGGTCAATCCATGTTCATTTTAACCACACTTGCAGCACAGCAAAAATAGACTCGGTACGTGATCGCTGCACTGCTGCAGACACGCGGCTGGAATTGCCGGACCACAACCGCGTGCAGTGTGAACGCTCTGACCGCGTGCTGACGAGCCGTGCCGAGGCACAACGCACGTACAGATAACCATATATGTCTATGCAGATAACTGTTCCGCATATGACTGCAATCGCATGTTTCATTCAAACAGAGATGGAGACAAAAGAGGAAAAATCGCGGACTGCATAGTGAATGATGAATAACGAATTTATGAATTCACTACGTTCGTGTTCTTTACATTATATGCACTTAAGCGCCTATTGCCAACAAAACAGACATTTGAAGCAGTTTTATTCACCACCTGTTGTTCTGACTGGGTCATTATTGCTGTGACCGCTCCATCTTTCAGTTTCAAACGATCTGTAAATCCAGCGTAGATCTAGGCTTTGTTTATGAAACCATAAGCACCGATCCTGAGGGCTCGAGCAGCCTCAGAAAAACACAAGATATTCTCCATTCATTTTAACCAATACAAAAGTGATTGCAAAGTATCAGTTTCTATGGGTATTTTAATAACAAATATCGAGAGCGCATCAATGTAATGCGTGAGAACAAAACTCTCAGCTCCACTTATCGCTGGGTCATTTGGGAAGCAAGGTTATCTTTCCCTCAAAACCAAAAACACAATTCTTTGTTGACATTGTTGATTACGTGCATTCCTGTGGCTGTGACCTGTGCAGCGCTGCCGACGACTTAAACCCGAACGTTGATGGGCGGGGGGTCAGGCTACAGAAAAATACCAAATTTCCTCCATTACATTGTCGAGAGTCACGTAGACCTATAACCACCCAGCCACAACACATAATTGCGAATAACATGCCTCACCTTAAAGGGATAGTTCACCCAAAAATGAAAATTATCCCATGATTTACTTACCCTCAAGCCATCCTAGGTTTAGGCTATATATTTAAAAATCCTTATCCATAGTCCTCCAAGGTTTATAATTGTCACGGGAAACAGGCAAGTAGATCCAAGTGCAGCTTTTTAATGAGGCTAATCCAAAACATAGTCGTCCAAGCAAAGATCAAAATCCATCCAACAGTCCATAACAAAAACAGGAAAACAGAAACCTGTGACCGTAAATTAAACCACCATGACAAGAACAGAACAAACACAGACTAAATAGACAGACACTGATTACAGAACTCAAAACAGCTGAGTGTAATGACAGGGATAACGAGTCCAGAAGTGAGTTATGGGAAATGTAGTCTGAAACAGTGAACCAAGGTCCGGGGTGGAGTGCCCTCTGGTGGCTAGACAGGGCACTCCAACTGGTGGTCGTGACAGTACCCCCTCCCTACGGAGCGGATCCCAGACGCTCCAACAAGACCCAATAAAAAACAAAAACTCAGGAGGGAGGTGGACCGGAGGAGGACCAGGGGGCGGGATGGTGGGCCCAGACCAGAGTCCCCGGCTGAGGGCCAGGGGGGAGCCGGAGGAACAGACCATCGGGGTTCCATGAAATTCGGGGTCCAGGCTAAATGCCAGGGCGGCGCTGGGGGTTGTGACCAGGCAGGTTCCCGCAGGTCTAGAGTCCTGGCTGGTTGCCAGGGCGGCGCTGGAGGAACTGACCAGGCAGGTTCCAGCGGTTCCAACGGCCGGGGCAGTGGCAGCAGGGCAGGAAGCCTGGACGACGGTGGCAGGACAGAAGGCTTGGTTGATGTTGGCAGGGCAGACGGCCTGGGCGGCGGCGGCAGGGCAGACGGCCTGGGCGGCGGCGGCAGGGCAGACGGCCTGGGCGGCGGCGGCAGGGCAGACGGCCTGGGCGGCGGCGGCAGGGCAGACGGCCTGGGCGGCGGCGGCAGGGCAGACGGCCTGGGCGGCGGCGGCAGGGCAGACGGCCTGGGCGGCGGCGGCAGGGCAGACGGCCTGGGCGGCGGCGGCAGGGCAGACGGCCTGGGCGGCGGCGGCAGGGCAGACGGCCTGGGCGGCGGCGGCAGGGCAGACGGCCTGGGCGGCGGCGGCAGGGCAGACGGCCTGGGCGGCGGCGGCAGGGCAGACGGCCTGGGCGGCGGCGGCAGGGCAGACGGCCTGGGCGGCGGCGGCAGGGCAGACGGCCTGGGGCTGGCGGCAGGGCAGACGGCCTGGGCGGCGGCGGCAGGGCAGACGGCCTGGGCGGCGGCGGCAGGGCAGACGGCCTGGGCGGCGGCGGCAGGGCAGACGGCCTGGGGCTGGCGGCAGGGCAGACGGCCTGGGCGGCGGCGGCAGGGCAGACGGCCTGGGCGGCGGCGGCAGGGCAGACGGCCTGGGGCTGGCGGCAGGGCTGGCCAAGGGTGCTCCGTGGTCGTATCAGGAAGAGCGGGCTGCTCTGGGACGACAGCGAGTTCGGGCTGCTCGGGCTGCTCTGGGACGACAGCGAGTTCGGGCTGCTCGGGCTGCTCTGGGACGACAGCGAGTTCGGGCTGCTCGGGCTGCTCTGGGACGACAGCGAGTTCGGGCTGCTCGGGCTGCTCTGGGACGACAGCGAGTTCGGGCTGCTCGGGCTGCTCTGGGACGACAGCGAGTTCGGGCTGCTCGGGCTGCTCTGGGACGACAGCGAGTTCGGGCTGCTCGGGCTGCTCTGGGACGACAGCGAGTTCGGGCTGCTCGGGCTGCTCTGGGACGACAGCGAGTTCGGGCTGCTCGGGCTGCTCTGGGACGACAGCGAGTTCGGGCTGCTCGGGCTGCTCTGGGACGACAGCGAGTTCGGGCTGCTCGGGCTGCTCTGGGACGACAGCGAGTTCGGGCTGCTCGGGCTGCTCTGGGACGACAGCGGCCTTGGGCTGGCAGACAGCTCCAAAGTCCATAGAGCTTGAATTCATCCTCCAAGCGCGCAGAACAGCCAAAACATAAAAGGTGAACACAGCCCTCTGGGCCAAGACAGGACTAACCAGGACAACAGGCTGCTCTGGAGTGGACTGACTGGCTGGAGCGGGCTCTGGAGTGGACTCACTGGCTGGAGCGGGCTCTGGAGTGGACTCACTGGCTGGAGCGGGCTCTGGAGTGGACTCACTGGCTGGAGCGGGCTCTGGAGTGGACTCACTGGCTGGAGCGGGCTCTGGAGTGGACTCACTGGCTGGAGCGGGCTCTGGAGTGGACTCACTGGCTGGAGCGGGCTCTGGAGTGGACTCACTGGCTGGAGCGGGCTCTGGAGTGGACTCACTGGCTGGAGCGGGCTCTGGAGTGGACTCACTGGCTGGAGCGGGCTCTGGAGTGGACTCACTGGCTGGAGCGGGCTCTGGAGTGGACTCACTGGCTGGAGCGGGCTCTGGAGTGGACTCACTGGCTGGAGCGGGCTCTGGAGTGGACTCACTGGCTGGAGCGGGCTCTGGAGTGGACTCACTGGCTGGAGCGGGCTCTGGAGTGGACTCACTGGCTGGAGCGGGCTCTGGAGTGGACTCACTGGCTGGAGCGGGCTCTGGAGTGGACTCACTGGCTGGAGCGGGCTCTGGAGTGGACTCACTGGCTGGAGCGGGCTCTGGGGAGGCCTCCGGGTCTTGAGGGATGGAAGCCTTCCTCCTCCTCTTCCTCCTTTTAGATGTGGGAAGTGGAGACTCAGTGCCCACCTCCTCTGAGGCCTCTGGAGCGGACTCACGGACTGGAGCTGGCTTTGGAGCGGACTTGCTGGCTGGAGCGAGCTCACGGGCTGGAGAGGATTCCCAAACTTGAGCGGATTGATGGACTGGAGCGGGTGCTGGAGGTATCCGTATCTGCCCATTCCCACGCAGATACAGGTAGTTGGAGAAATTCCAGAAACTTAAATTTCCCACAAACTCCATCTCCCATTGCGGCAGGGGTTCATCAAGACACTGATTAAACATGTCCCTAAGGACCAAATCAGGGAGATTAAATCTCTCCGCCTGCGACCAAAACCGTTGGGTGAATTTCCGCACCTCCATACCCCTCTGCTGAAGCTCCGCTAGATCCTGGAGACTGCCTCGACCTCCCCAGCCACTAGAGACTGGCCGATCCCTCCTGCTGCTGGATCTGTTCATGATGGTGGTTTATGTCACGGGAAATCACAGAAACAGGCAAGTAGATCCAAGTGCAGCTTTTTAATGAGGCTAATCCAAAACATAGTCGTCCAAGCAAAGATCAAAATCCATCCAACAGTCCATAACAAAAACAGGAAAACACAAACAGAAACCTGTGACCGTAAATTAAACCACCATGACAAGAACAGAACAAACACAGACTAAATAGACAGACACTGATTACAGAACTCAAAACAGCTGAGTGTAATGACAGGGATAACGAGTCCAGGAGTGAGTTATGGGAAATGTAGTCTGAAACAGTGAAACAAGGTCCGGGGTGGAGTGCCCTCTGGTGGCTAGACAGGGCACTCCAACTGGTGGTCGTGACAATAATGGTTGTGAATGGTAACCAAATTCTGAAGACAGAAAAAATGCATCCATCCATAAAAAAGTAATCCGTATAGCTCCAGGGGGTTAATAGAGGCATTTTGAAGCGAAGAGACGTGTTTTGTAAGAAAAATATCCATATATAAAACTTTATAAACTTTATAAATTCGAATTGGAATAACGAGCTTCCGGTAGACGACCGCACGCAGAATGCCTTTATTAACCCTCCGATACTCAGCTCCATCGACCCTCCTTAAATAACAATTAAGTAAAACTGAATTTTTAAAATTTTTGTTTTATTTAATGTTTATTTAATGTGTGTGTGTTACTGCTAAAGAGTTGCATTCTCTGTTGTGTGAACCAGATGACCCAGAAGCGAAGAAGCGATTTAGACAGAATATATTAACAGTTCAAAAAGTCCAACATAGACAGACTGCCAAGCACCGTCCTCCTAGGCACTCGCAGCTGGTACAGAGACAGAAGATGAAAATGCAATACGGATCTGGCGGAGGCTCGCTGTTAAATATTTTCTTATTTCTTGGGCTTCACTTTCTGACTTTCTCTGTGTCTTGTGATTTTTCCATTGTGCAGCTCATGTGCCTACCTAGACAAAACAAGAAGTAGTTGAAGACACACACACATTTACGCACATACATTTCTTATTTGTATTATATTTTGTGAAATGCCATACATGGTAAGTCGTATGATTGGATGCTCAAGCCATCCTGGAGATTGTTGTTTAACCTATGTCTATAAATATGACCCTTCTTCCTGAATAAATCTGAGAATGCTTTGTACCACACTTGAGCTGTGTCTGCTTGGTCATTCTTCCGAGATCTCGCACTGCTGCTGCCACACATCACAGGGGTTGAGGCGCCTGTTTCTTAACTGATGACCGGAATTACAAATATTCTACCTATTACTGAGATTTTGATCTAACACTCACAGAACTCAGTCGCTCAGTCCCGGACCTGAAAGCACAGCAGGAGGTAGATGAACTGCTTAATGCCTGGCAGCTGGCAGAAACCAGGTTTGACGCACAAGGGGTTCAGTAGGTCAGGTATCTGGGCGGCTGGGACTACGACTGAGATGGACACAAAAACAACCATTAAAGGATATCTGGATGCGAGTAGAGCAGAGTTAAATGCCACAACACGGGTAATAATCATCTTGCAAAGAAGCGAGAAAACAGCAGGGAGAAATAGCAAAGGAAATCAGAGCAGAGAAGAAACAGGTGTGAAGACAAATCAGCGTGAGCGCTGCTTGCAACGACAAACAGCTGAGCCAATAAAGACAGAGAAACAAAAGAAATAAGGAGAAAATCAAACCCGGCTCATGACATTCTCATGCTAAACATGGCCAAAGTTTCAAAACACGAGTTGGATGTATGATGGCGTATTTCTGTGCCAAATTTACAACTTCCAGTTCTGGACATGTTTCTCCGAAATGTTTTCGAGTATGGCCTGTATGACGTCATAAAAGGGGAGGAATTCCTTGTATAGGCACTTCTCCCTGATAAACGTGCACACACACACACATCACCCAGAGCAAGAGTACGCCCATCAACGCGTGTCCCAATCCGGACACACGAACGTTTTTGTTCCCTTTTCATTTATAATGATGTCACAGCTTGCAGACAATCTCTACGCAAAAGCTGCATGCGCTTGTGACTCTCTAACTTCGCCCACGACACGCCTCCAGGAGCTCTGCTTTTTTCGAAAAGACTCGGTACAGCGTATCTATCTTTTATAAATATGTAAAAGACTTTTCAGAGATATGAAGGATGCAATCTCGATTTGGTTGTCTGAGACAAATTTTGACAATCCTAAAAGATTCCTATAATCCTAGGCTAAAAAAAAAAAAGAAGAAAAAAAAAGAAGTAGTCTTTGATCTCTAGTTTGACATGTTCACCGACAGCTGATTAGTTAAAATAAATCAAATGTAACATCACTAATGAAGAGACATATTTCCTTAACAAATCCAGCAGTTTTTATGAATTTTTATTATTTAAATATTCCGGTAACACTTTAGAATACCGTTCCTTACTTACTGCATAACTAATAAGGAATTACTGAAGAACTAATAGGTAATTCTTCATTAACACTTAAGTCACTGTTAACTACTAAGGAAGATGTGTTAACTAATCCTGTAATAGAATTTTATGATTTTGTTAAGTAACGGTTAGCTAATCAATAACTAATGAATTCTGTCATATCTCCTGTCACGGAATGCACTGAGACTTCAGGGTAAGATCCAGTTGCAGCATTTAATAGGGAAATCCAAAATTGTTGTACATCCAGGCAAGAGTCAAACACCATATAAACAGTCCACACATGAAACAAGGAACAAAAACAGAGTGCTCAGTAACGCCGGACAATAGATTAAGACTCGACAACAAAGACAGAAACAAACTCAGTATAAATACAAATAGACACTAATAACATAATACAAGACAGCTGAGTGCAATAAAGTGATAATGAGTCTGGGAAGTGGGTTATGGAAAATGAAGGCAGTGGTGAGGCAATAGTCCGGGGTGGAGTGCCCTCTGATGGCTAATCAGGGCACTCCAACTGGTGATCATGACATCTCCTTAAGAACTACTATTAATTATCTACTAATTAATGTTCAAGAACAATAACTATGAAGTAACTACTAATGAACAAACACAATTACATTGAATTGTGTCCCTTTCTTATTTACTAATGTTATCTGTAGAAGTATTATGAAAATGCAATATTGATAAAATACAATAAATTGTATAGAGGTTTTTGCCTGTGTGGTAAATAATTGTTTTATGAGTGTGTTCTGTAAGAAATCAACTTTGAAAAAGGAACCCAACCCCCACTCTAAATGCCTTGCCATAGCCAACTTACCTCAGATTTGTTTTTATATTTCATATACAGTACTGTAAGTGTGTCTGTTTTCCTCAGCATATCACAATACCATTAGTAAATTCCAGTAGCCTATGTAAAGACATTTACATAATATTTTATTCCATTTTAATTTTAACATGTAGGCTGTCACGATCACCAGTGAGAGTGCCCTATCAGCCACTAGAGGGCACTCCATCCCGGACTCTCATTTCCACCCACTGTATTCACTACATTACCCATAAGACACTTCCCTGGACTCATTAACCTCGTTCGTTCCACTCAGCTGTTTTGTGTTTGTTCATTAGTGTCTGTCTATTCAATCTCAGTTTCTGTCCTCAGTTGTGGTTTGTTGTATTGTTACGAGCACTTTTTGTTACCTCTGGCTTTCTGTTTTTTGTGGACTGTTCCATGGATTTTGACCCTTGCCTGTTCTCTGGATTTTGACCTTGGATTACCCTTTAATAAATGCTGCAACTGGATCCTACCATCTTGTTCTTGTGTGCACCGTGACAGAACAAACCACCACAATGCAAGGATCCAGCAGCGAGGGAGTCTGGTCCCCGGCCAAGACACAGGGTGCTTGGGGCAGTCCCCAGGATTTGGCGGCGCTGCGGCAGAAGGTTATGAGGATACAGCCATTTATCCAGAGGTTCTGGTCACGGGCAGAGAAGTTTAGCCTCCTTGATGCGGTCCTCAAGGAGACTTGCAACGGCTGTCTGAACGACCCTCTACCGCAGTGGGAGATGGAGCTGGTGGGGAGGTTGAATTTTTGGAACTTTGCCAATTACCTATACCTACGTAAGAATAATTCGATTCGGAGACCTCCTGTTCCCGCTCCAGCCCGTGTGTCTGCTCCAGAATCCTCTCCACCCTGTGTGTCCACTCCAAGATCTGCTCCAGCCAGTGAGTCCGCTCCAGCCAGAGAGTCCGGGATGGAGTGCCCTCTAGTGGCTGATAGGGCACTCTCACTGGTGATCGTGACAGTAGGCTACACAATACTTACGCCTGTTTCACACATAATCCGTCTGCAGTGCATGTGCGGTCCGTATGCAGTGCGTATGTGTTGCTGAAGCAGGAAGCGGCCATTGTGCTTTCACACAGCACACGTTTGCAGTGCGTAAAGTTATATTCATTACGCTTATATATTGACAGTTGCTGGAGTAGTTTAGTACACGTAAACATGACACAAAGATTTGAAAACTTACTGTCGACACCAACAGTCAACGAAACTGCTTCCCAAGCCTTTTCCTTCGCATTCAAATATTTATACAATACATTCTGCGGGTCACACAGAATTTTATGTTTTTCCACCTCAACGATGAGACGAGTGTCATCCATGTCACCTTGTTTTTGAATAGGTTGGTTTAGGTCCGCCTGTCACGTACTTGGGTAAAGTTGGTTTTATATTCGCACATTCGGACTTCTGATAAATTCAGACTTTCCAATAAATGTGCAATAAATTAAATGTTTGCGAATTTTAAGCAGCGACATGATATTGACAACCAACGATTGTCAACTTACAACATTTTTTCACAGTCGATCAAAATAGTCAAGTATTGTTTTAATGGCATATTTACTTGTGAATGTCCACTGAATGTCCAATGTAGTGTGATTAACAAGGCTACTGAATACGGATGTCCGAATGTGTGAATATAAAACCAACTTTACCCAAGTCACGTCATTGCCTGCTGGGATGCGAGTTTCCCTCCAACGATGGGGAAAAACATATCTGATCGCATTATGCAAGTAAACACTGTTCATTTTTTTAAAAATAAAATTATTGTTTTGAAATGATACAACTGAACTGTGTATCCAACAATCCATGTTCAATTGAAATGTTTCCTTTTGGCATGAATATAGCTTGTTGCTGGCATGGCGTTAAATCAAAAAAAAAAAAAAAAAAATCCTTTATGTAATGTACTAAATATACAAAGTAGTTTAAATGTGCATAAATTCTTTTTTTTTTTACAATTTCAGGTCAATCCATGTTCATTTTGCCCACACACAATCTGCTGTGCTGCACTTGCAGTACAGCAAAAATAGACTCGGTACGTAAACGATCGCTGCACTGCTGCAGACGCACCGCTCCTGGAACGCAATGACGGACCGCAACCGCGTGCAGTGTGAACGCTCTAATACGTTAACATGGGTGCGTAAAAAAATACGCAACGCATACGCACTGCAGACGGATAATGTGTGAAACAGGCGTTACATTTAAACTCGTTTAACAACATTTTTTAAATCAAAAGTTAAAGCATTTCAAAGCAATTCAAGTGTAATCAACCGGCCTCTGTTATCCCGTTTCCATAGGGAAGTGGTGCTGGATCTCGTGCGGGAGCTGGGCTCGTGTTCGGCGGGGAAACTGCTAACTTCAGACCGCAGTCGTGTGTTTCACTCATTGCGAAAGATGAAAGATGTGATTGACTCCATAACCCATAAACAAACACCGCTCTGAGAACATATTTTAACATCTTAAGTAATTAGATTTAGTATCTTTAGCAATAAAATGTGTTTTATGCAAGGGACATTGCATACCTGTATGTTGATATTCAACACCACGGCAATGACTTTATAGATAAAATAAAACGCACACATTCACAAACCTGTATTTCGGCGAAGAAATGCACCTGAACTGCCCTCTCCTGTAGAGGATGGAGTGTGGAGTGTGTTTACATGGAAAATGTATTAAAATAACCACAAAGCATAAGAAATGAAAATATCATAAGAAAATAACAAGCGTATTTAACTAAAGGCTGAAATACTATTCCTGACTGAATGTGTTTGTGTGTGCATAAAGTTCTCTCCACTGTTCCAACCAGACAGCCCTAACCAAAACTAAATAAAATCTTAACCAAAAATATATTAGGAGAATTAAAAGACTGAAATGATGATGCTGTAGATCAACAGATGCATAAGAAATACAAATATCATGCATTAATATTAATAATAAATTTCATGCATATAATATTAATAATGACTAATTATTAATAAAAAAAAGTACAAGAACACACACACAGGCTATGCAGTTCATAGGTTAAAATATTATCCAGGTTAAAGTATATTCGACTAAAACATCAAAAAAGGGGGGAAAAAAATATATACACATATATAAAAATTTATTGTGGAGCATGCACAAGAGCAAACATTCACAGTTCATACATTCATATTGTTCTAATACAATGAACAGAAGCAAACCAATACAGTTCATTATGAAACTCGGCATGAAGATAGCAATTCATAGTCTGATGTAGAAAATATATGAATCAGCAGGAGTGATGGTGTTATAAACTGTAATTTTAGTGTGTTGGTCATATAAACATTTTCGAGTTAAAAACACGACAGTTTCGTCTGCAGTGGCGTGATCAAATCTGTCTCTGAAACTCGTACACTACTTAGTGCCTGTTTTTTTTCCCATCTATTTTCTGCATGAGTTGTTGCACCCAGTTTTGTCTTGGATCAGCACAGAGCGTCTTTGATTTCTTCAGCTTGAAACTGTTTGGAGACCAGATAACGAAAAATGAGAAAAAAAAGACATACATATCTCTGCAACCGTGGCTGTTAAACTGCTATGTAATTGCTGCAAGGCAACCCAGTGTTACTGGAATCATGAATTCAAGCTTTCCAAGTGATTGTGTTTTATGTGCTTGATTAAAAAAAAGCATACTCACACAATAGCAGGAATGTTGCACCCTCTATCTTTTTCCTGCACTCTGTAACTCTCAATGTTTCTTCTCATGCTCTTCCTCACTCCTACAATGTACTTCAAACAGCAGTTTTCATAGGGAAAACCTGAGAAAAAAAAGAATCTAAATTATCTATCTATCTATCTATCTATCTATCTATCTATCTATCTATCTATCTATCTATCTATCTATCTATTTCAGTGTATTTATGCAAAAGCACACTTCATCACTCTTTCTTAATTTATGCTTTTAATTTCCTGTTAAAATCTTGTATAACAAAAATAATTATGCTGAAATGTTTTAGAATCTGGTCAGTTATTTGGATAGATATAATGTACATTAATATAAATGTACAAAATTATATATATATATAATTTTATTTAATATCAAATTATCTCACTTAATTAGTCCATTCTTACTTTGTGCGACACTGGGATACATGCAAGCCCACAGCAGGATCAAAACCAGAATTTGAAACTTCATGGCTGAATGCTGTGTTTCCATATAAGCTGCAAGAAAATACAAAGAAATGTTTAGTATGAGCAGTTTTCATTTCATTATGTGCATCCACCAGCCAATATATATAATAAATAACGTGGCTCAAATGTGCAAAATAATAGCTAGACCACATGTCTCATCTTTACCTCAAAGGTTCTTGGAAGAATGATGTTTTTCTTCACGGCTAAAGCTGCTATTGTCTCCTCCTCAACAAAACCTGATACTTTGCCACACCCCCTGTCACATTTTGCCTAGATTTTACTTTCTGCTGCATTAGACGCTGTAGAGTGGATCCTTTCGATTGACTTTCAGTGTTGTTTTGACAAATCGAAGTTGACTTTAGATTTCCCGCACTAAAAACATAAACAGGATCTCTAATATCTCAAACCTCTATATTTGGTCAGTAGGGAGATGTTTTAGCATGAGAGATGGAACCGCTGGGAGTCTGGAGTTTTTTTACAGCTCCCCATTTCTCGTCCCTGCCATTATTGCACAATACAACATCTTTGCCCAAACACTTTCCCCCTTAAACATCTGCTTTAGAACTTTTTATGGTCTGTATGCCAATAAAAACAGAAAAAAAGCAAATGAAATGCAATATTGTGCAACAAGATTCCCCTAAATTAATGTGTGTTTGAAAATGTCCAGTGGTGCATCTAGAAATGTATAAAACTGTTCAGAGATCATGTAAAAACCATAGGCACTTGTTCAATGGTTCTCAGTGAATTGGCATTATGGGTTCGCAGAGCTGGCCCCCAGCGGTGAAACATTTCGAAACAGTTGTTATGTCGTAACAAAGCCTCTTTTACTGAAATCACGTGACTTTGGTGGTTTGATACAAAGGAAAGAAAAAAAAAATGAATTTGATTGATTTTTGACTATACAATTTATAATAAAAACTTAAAAAAAAAAATTAAATACTGATCTGACAAACACACCAGAAACTCTTACCAGGACTTGTACCTGGAATCTTCCATCCAAAGGATGGATGTGTTACTATTACACCACAAGAGTTGTGTCTTTTTTTTAAAATTTTTTTTTACAAACACTGCAAATTAAGCACTGCAAACACAGCAACTAAAAACAAAATGTTCACAGCACAACACACAGCACAGCAAACAATTAAAAACTGAAGTATATACAACTATAAAAAAAAACAACTAAATAAAAACCTAACTATATACATAACTAATATATACACCAATTAAACAAATCAAAGACCTCCCTGTACATTCTCCTTCCACTGTGCAACAGAGAGGCCTGAGGCTGGGCAATACCTTCGGTCCTTCAGCTGAGTGTGGCCAGTTGTCTTATTTTTGACATCCCACAGTGCTCGCAAATATAGTGGTATATATCCTTTGCTAGGCATTTTCATGGTGGTTCACCCCTAGCCACTCGTTCCTCATCCTCTTGTGCAGCTTTCTGCCTTCTCCGGGTGCGCTGAGTAGAGTGAAAAGTTTGTGGTGGCAGGTTATCAGCTGGCTGGAACTGGGGAGGCTCCTGGAACTGTGGAGGAGGCTGGAATTGGGTAGGGGGCATAAACTGGGTAGACTGAGGCACTGGTAGACCTGGTGTGTAGCTGGGAAAGGGTGGGTAGGACCCAAGAGGGGAGAATGCAAAGTGTGGTGTTGGTGGGTATATGGGAAATGCCGAGTAAGATCCAGGAAGAGGGGTGGGCGGTGGGCGCCTGTTGGAGATGAATCCTTGCGAATGCCTCTCCCTCCTTATTTTCTGGCTCCTCGAATTCCATGACCTCATGCCCATGCTGTGCAGGAGCAGCTGGAAGTTCACGCACTTCAGGAAGTGGCTCCTTTGCCAAATATAATTGTTTAGGCAGTGCAGTACCTGCAGCAGCATGTCTCCATCCACACATTTCTGTCTTCTTAGTAGCCTGCAAGAGAGACATTGTTCAAGCAATTTATTAAAATTGGTTTTGACTTTGGTGGTTTGATACAAAGGAAAGAAAAAAAATGAATTGGATTGATTTTTGACTATACAATTTATAATAAAAACTTAAAAAAAAAATTAAATACTGATCTGACAATCTGTAACAAAGGGAGACTCAGGCAGAGATCCATCTGCAAGCTTTATGACAAAAGTAAGCGTGGTCGTACAGGCAGGGTCTAAGCAGGGGCAAACAGGAACAGCAAGGGCTAGGCAGAATCATAGTCAGGGTACAGGCAGTAGATTGAGGCAGGCAGATATCATTCACAGTCCAGGAAACAATAAACAGTCCAGAGGTATGCAGCAAGGAATCATAAACAGGTAACCAGGCAGGATCAAGAACAGATAGACAGACAGGATACAGGGAAATGCTCAGAAATGTAACACAAGTGAAAACAAGACTTCGCGATCAGGTGATGAGTGTGTGAGTCTTTTATAGTCCAGGTAATGCATGGCAGCTGGGTGTGGTGATTAGTGTAGTGATTGGTGGAGTGAGTGCAGGTGATTGGCAGAGAGGATTATGGGGAATGTAGTCCAGGAAGTGACAGGAACTGACGGTGATCGTGACATAACGCTCCCCTTCCGGAAGGCGCATCCTCGCGACGTAAATGGCACGAATAGGGAGGGGGAGGTGGGTGCATTGGAGCTCCGACGGGAACAGGGTCTCCAATGCAAGTTCCAGGACAGCCACGGAGGGTCAGGTGCCACGGGCAGCCATGGCGGGTCAGGAGTCTCGGGCAGCCACGGCTGGTCAGGAGCCTCGGGCAGCCACGGCGGGTCAGGTGGCTCGGGCAACCACGGCGGGTCAGGTGACTCGGGCAGCCACGGCAGGACAGAGTCGGAAGATGACCACGGCGGGTCAAAGTCCATTAATGGCCATAGGGGTTTATAGTCCATGGGCGGCCCTTGCAGTTCGGAGCCCGCTGATGGTTGCGGCCATGCAGGGTCCCCACCCGCAAGCTCCCCACCCTTAGGTATACTGCCCCCCCAAAAAAGTTATTGGGGATTTCAAGGGGGTCTGTAGCGGGTTCGTGGGCAAGGAGTTCGGGTGGCGCCGGCAGAGCAAGGCGTTTGGGCAGCGCCGGCAGGGCAAGACGCTTGAGTGGCGCTGGCAGAGCAAGGAACCTGAGCGGCGCTGGCAGAGCAAGGAACCTGGGCGGTGCTGGCAGGGCTAGAAGCTTTGGCGGTGCTGGCAGAACAAGTAGCTTAGGCGGCGCTGGCAGGGCTAGAAGCTTGAGCAGTGCTGGCAGAGCAAGTAGCTTAGGCGGTGCTGGCAGGGCTAGAAGCTTGAGCGGTGCTGGCAGAGCAAGTAGCTTAGGCGGTGCTGGCAGGGCTAGAAGCTTGAGCGGTGCTGGCAGAGCAAGTAGCTTAGGCGGCGCTGGCAGGGCTAGAAGCTTGGGCGCAGCAGGAGAGACCTCTGGAGTGATCTCTGGACCCACAGCGGGCTCTTGAAAGGCTTCTGAGCCTTGAAGAATGGAAGAAGCCTTCTTCCTCCTCCTCCTCCTCTTCCGAGGATGAGGCGATGGTTCACCAGTATAAGCGGGTTCTGGAGCGGACTCACTGGCTGAAGCGGGTTCTGGAGCGGACTCAATGGCTGGAACGCCCCCTACCTCCGTGGGCACCGAAGGGGCGGCCATCTTGCCCGTGGGCACTGGCAAAGCATCCATCTTGTCCATCGCGTCCAGGGTGCTTGAGTGCGTTGTAACCGATGAATTTGAGTGCGTTGCAACCGGTGAATTTGAGTGCGTTGCAACAGGTGGCCTTGAGGGCGTTGCAACTGGCGAATTTGAGTACGAAGCGGCCGGCGGGTTTGTGAGCGAAGCGGCCGACTGGCTGGAGAGTGAAGCGACCGGCGGGCTTGAGAGAAAAGCGGCCGGCGGAGGCTTAGGAATGCCAGCCGCTCGGGCTGAGGTCAGCGGTGGATCAGCCACACTTGAATGCAACCCTCTCTGCTCCCTGACTGATCTAGAGACGTGACGTGACACTGGGCGATCAGCGGAGGCGTGGCGCTGCTCTGGGCGATCAGCGGAGGCGTGACGCTGCTCTGGGCGATCAGCGGAGGCATGACGCTGCTCTGGGCGATCAGCGGAGGCGTGATGTTGCTCTGGGCGATCAGCGGAGACGTGGACTGGTGTAGTTGTGATGGTGGCCGCCATTTTGTGAGTGTCCTTCCTAGTGGCAGCCATTACATGATTCTCTGCGACACCCACGGTAAATGGAGAGCCAACAGACCATAAAGCATACTCCAGGAAATGACTGAGGAAGAAACGTGGTCCATTACAAACTAATTGTTCTTTGAGAGGTTGATTAACACCCTCACAGAAAAAGTCAATGAGTGCACAGGCCGGCAAGTCTGAATAATGTGCAATGTCCAAATATTTCGCAACATATTCCTCCAGCGATTGTGAGCCCTGCTTGAGCCCTAGTAACAATAATGCAGTGTTCCTACCAGACCAGGGTTCACCAGAAAAGCTGCTGGATCGTTGTTGTGGCAAAGTCTTCTGTAACAAAGGGAGACTCAGGCAGAGATCCATCTGCAAGCTTTATTACAAAAGTAAGCGTGGTCGTACAGGCAGGGTCTAAGCAGGGGCAAACAGGAACAGCAAGGGCTAGGCAGAATCGTAGTCAGGGTACAGGCAGTAGATCGAGGCAGGCAGATATCATTCACAGTCCAGGAAACAATAAACAGTCCAGAGGTATGCAGCAAGGAATCATAAACAGGTAACCAGGCAGGATCAAGAACAGATATATAAGAACAATTAAAAACTGAAGTATATACAACTAAAAAAAAAACAACTAAATAAAAACGTTCCTCATCCTCTTGTGCAGCTTTCTGCCTTCTCCGGGTGCGCTGTCTGGGCTGAGTAGAGTGACAAGTTTGTGGTGGCAGGTTATCAGCTGGCTGGAACTGGGGAGGCTCCTGGAACTGTGGAGGAGGCCGGAATTGGGTAGGGGGCATAAACTGGGTAGACTGAGGCACTGGTAGACCTGGTGTGTAGCTGGGAAAGGATGGGTAGGACCCAAGAGGGGAGAATGCAAAGTGTGGTGTTGGTGGGTATATGGGAAATGCCGAGTAAGATCCAGGAAGAGGGGTGGGCGGTGGGCGCCTGTTGGAGATGAATCCTTGCGAATGAAGGCCTCTCCCTCCTTATTTTCTGGCTCCTCGAATTCCATGGCCTCATGGCCATGCTGTGCAGGAGCAGCTGGAAGTTCACGCACTTCAGGAAGTGGCTCCTTTGCCAAATATAATTGTTTAGGCAGTGCAGTACCCTGCAGCAGCATGTCTCCGTCCACACATTTCTGTCTTCTCAGTAGCCTGCAAGAGAGACATTGTTCAAGCAATTTATTAAAATTGGTTTTGAATATACTGCCCTAAATGATTGGAATGTGCTACAGAAATTATTAAAATTGGAGACATATATTTCAGTATGTGCATTTGAAAAATCATAGCGAGTGCTTTTATTACAACACTCAATAAAACACATTTTGCACTGTGATATGCTTGTGTTGCAAAATGGTAAAAGCACAAAAAGTTAAGCACAACTACAACTCCGTTGTCATCCTTTACACACAACTCAAAATGTTTTCTAATGATGTGATCAAACCAACTGTATGAAATACAGGCCAGTTCAGAGTGCACAGGTGGCACAAGTGGCACAGGTGCTGAATGATGACACCAACAATAGATAGGAAACAATAATAACTGATGATCTTTACAATGGAAGTGATTCGACACTGAACTGATTTCAGCTGAACAAAGACACTATTTTCTTTTAGAGATGCTGTACAGCTGAAATGAACTGTCTTTGCATTACTAATCATCATGTACCTGTTATCACTGTAAAGCTGCTTTGAAACAATCTGTTTTGTAATATAGTGCAATAGAAATAAAGGTGACTTGACTTGTCTCAGGCTGGACCCAACATGAAGACGTGATGCTGAAGAAGAATGATTCTCTCACTGACTTTGGTTTTGCAGTTGCAGTTTTTTGTTGTTGTTCTGTAACATGCTTTTCATTTTGAGTTAGTTTTCAATTTTTCAGTTTTATATCTTCAATATAATACTGTACTAGCAGTACATACAGTATACTATATATACTAATATTCACCTTACTTAGTTGTGATTACTATACTTTTATGTAATTGCAAATTTGTTTACTATGTTACAATATACTTTTTTTCTGTAACTACATGCTCTGGACGTTGTGTTCTCCATTTTTTTATGTAGTGGCTAATGAATGATCTTTAGTACATGTAAAATGGTTTTGAAGCAATTGTTTGATTTTGCCATAAAGGTCAGAGGTTTTGTGAATTTAGTGTAAAGATTTGGATTTGTGTTTAATGTTTTGAGAAAATGAGTAATGGTTTCAAGAAATGTGTTTTAGCAATTTAGAAAAACTCTAATGACTTGCCTGGTTAAATAAAGGTTAAATAAAATAAAAACTAGCCCATTCTCTTTACTTAGTATAATTTTTAAAAGAAACATGTACAGGAAGGTTGTATCAGTATAATCTTGATATACTACTCTGATTGTATAAAAGTATTGCACAAAAAAAGACTCACCATGAGGAGACAGTAGTGGTGTTTACCGGGACCAGAACCAGGTTAGTCTGTCCTAGAACAGCTCTGCTGTCCTCCAGCAGCTGTTTTAAGTGCCTGTAGACCATCACAATAGATTGTGGAATTGGCAGTTTTTCCTCTTGTGTCCTTGGGCCTGTTCTGTGCTTGCTTAAACTCTTTAAAAAGAGACCCTGTGGACTTCAGTGTCCTGAGCCACCTGCCCATGAGTCATGAACAGTCTATGGAAAAGAAGGATGATATAATCTGGACTGTAAACTGGGTTATAAACTAGTGAAATAGTCAAATTACCTCTCTGCTGTCTGCTGTCCTGGAGCAGAGTCACTCCGCTCTGCTATATTTTTGGTTATGGTTATTTAGGTAAACTATTTGTATGTAAACCATTTTCTGTGGGGGCAGGGGATTTGTTACATTGAATTGGAATGTGTTATGAAAGGAAGAACTCTTATTGTAAAAGGCCTCTGGGTAAGGAGGTCAAGGGGAGGCCATTTTGAGGGAACTTGTAGGTCATGTGTTGGCATGCTTGGAAGACAGGCCAACAAAGGTGCTGGGAAATGGTAGGCTCTCACCTGTGTGAGTGCAATGGACTAAATTTGATCTGGCACACTGACTGAAGGATTACCTGAAGGTTTTTGAGGCCTGTTATCAGTGAGTTATCACGCTTTCTCCTTCTCGGATCATTTAAGGATTATTTTTTCCTTTTCAGTGGCATTGTATTAGGAATCCAGAAATCCCTGGGAAGTTAATGTGGGTGAGACTGTTGTTGTTTTTCTCTCTCTCACACCTTTTTTTCTTTTTTTTGCTGGGATTATGTTTTTTGGACTGCTTTTTTGTTTTGGACTCTGATTGCTGGTATTTGGTTCTATTGGACTTTATAGGTCTCGTTCAAGGCACCTTTTGACTCATGGACTCATTATTTGATTCATTTTATTCTTTGAGTTATGAGGGTTGTATGTGGTTTGAATGATGTTTGTTAATACATGCATTGATCAATGAGAGTCTTATGCTTTGTTCATGCTAAATTGAGAATGTTAAGGTGTACAAACTAATACTAACCTAAAAGTACCCCCATGGTAACAATGAGACTCAAAGAAAGAAAAGTTTAATTTGTTACACTAGGACTTGCAGTGTCATCCTCCTCTTCCTCACTGACCTCCGCATCAGGGGATTTGGGTCCAGTGTCACCCACCTGACTGGTCACCTGGGCCTCCACAACAGCTACTGGAGGGTCAGAGTCACCAGCCCTAAGGTCAGCTGCATGGCAAGTGAATTCTGGCATCAAAGCACAACCAAGGACCCGTTAGCTCATGTAGTTTAGATGAGACATTAAACAGACATCAAATGTCCTGATGCTTGAGACCCCCACCACAGACCCACGTAGAAGGCGATGGTCTCGTGACCTTGCGCAACATTCTCTAAAAGTTCTCAAAAGGTGTCGAAAATTCCAAACCTTTACAGAGTAATCGGGACGTTCCTAAATTGTCCTCTTTTGGTAATGAAAGTGCTGCAGTTCAAGGTTCCTTATATGACTTTAGGGGGACGTTCCATTTTGGTTATTTTATGGTCAAAAAAGAAAGTTACAAAGAGGATATTTGGGACATTAACAGAACGTTCCCACATGATCCTCTGTTGGTCATTTAATAACTATCACAGATCCCTTGTTCCCCAGACTCCATTTCCCAGGATCTTGTTCTCCACACCTGCACTCACTTCCCTCGTCATCTCCCCATCATCACTCATCATCTGCACCTGGACTTCCTCATCATCACTCCCTTTATATTGGACTCCCCTCACTCCTTGTCTGTTCTTAATGTAGCTTTAAGTTGAACTAAGGTTGCGTTATGTGTGTATGTAGTGAATCTCATGCGTTTATATTAAAGAAATCCATTACTGTGGATCTCTGTTTGTGACTCATCTCTCAAGCATACTGCAACAGAAGAACAGACCTAAACCGCTGGACTTCCACAATGAAAAGGATGGGTATTTTCCTGATTCCTGTACCCCCGAAGCCTCTCAAGGCGGATGAAAGACTTTGCCTTTTGCGGCAGAGTGGCAGGCCGTTGGAGAGGTATGTGGAGGAGTTTTTGGAGGTCTCTTATTTGGTGAGCTGGACTGATGCATGCCTTAATGCTGTGTTTCTGATGGGACTGGACAAGGACGTAATTTGTTATAACGAACCAGCCTGTAACTTCTCCTTAGTCAATTCTCTAAATATAATTCTCCTTTTAAATGGTTCTAATTTTGAAGCGGATAAAATTCAAAAGAACCAGAGTCCTTGTCCAGCCCCATCAGCAGCTTATCGGGCATTACCAGCTCACCTCACCCCAGAACCCTGCACCTACCGCTTCAACGGTCCTGCCTACTCCTGGCCGCTAGCCTCCGCCAAGCCCTCCGCTACAGCCTCCGCCGCCGAGCCCGACGCTCCAGCAGCCGAGCCTGCCGCTCCAGTCTCCACAGAGCCAGCTCCAGTGCTTGTGGGGATTTTACTCATCTATGAGGCAATGGATCGGACCCCTTTTCACGCCGCCGAGCCCTCTGCTCCAGCCGCCGCTGCTGAACCCTCTGCTCCAGTCTCAGCCGCCGACGAGCCAGCATCTCCAGTCTCAGCCGCCGACGAGCCCGCATCTCCAGTCTCAGCCGCCGACGAGCCCGCATCTCCAGTCTCAGCCGCCGACGAGCCCGCATCTCCAGTCTCAATCCGACGAGCCCGCATCTCCAGTCTCAGCCGCCGCTGTAATATTCTACAGTTAATGAGTTCACTGCTTTATATATTGATATATTAAATAAGTGGATGTATGCCTTTAAGAACATATGAAGTTAGAGTGTTATGCACACGTGAAAAATGTGGTTTTAACCTACAAGTTAGGTCTTTCATTATTTTATTGGTTCAAGAGAGTTAAGTCCCGTCTGCGCCTATGTGTTAGGTATTTTGAGTGGATGTTTGTGGGGGTTGAGTGACAAGGCGGGAAAGCGAGATATGCAAGCTATGAGAGACTATTAAGATATGAGAGCTATTAAGCGGTAATAGAGTGGTGAATGATTTACAAGTTTAAAAATCTTAAACTGCAGTATTGATCGTGTGTGAAACACGAGTCCTGTTTATTTGTGTTTATTGTGAGTTCGCTGTGAGTGTTTATACGACAGTCCTGTGTCGTCAGCGTACGGACTGTTTCCTTAATATCCCGTACAGTTTGTTATTCATCTGAACCGGACTATTAAATTAGCGGAACATTTGAACAAAACCGTTTGGCGATAGTAAGCATTGTAGTTTTCGGGACAACGAGGGAGACATTGAGGACCAGATAGCGCCCCAAATACCCGCAATATTTGGGGTTCCTCTGGCTGCGTGGGAGGAGCGTTTTATCGGCTGGCGAGGGAGAGCGAGACCGAGGAGCTGCGGGAGGCCTACTACAGGATTCCAAGATCGCTGTTTTATTCGCACCTGAAAATTGAGGTAACCTTGTTGATTTGTTTATGCTCAGGAGAGTGAAGCGGCCATTTTCAGTTTCCCGGCCACCACGAACCCGAGCTACGATCCAGGCCTGCAACGGTGTGTGTGTGGGCCCACAGTGTTTAATCGTCATTTACGTTGTTATCCAGCGCGCTTAACAACTGTATATTCAAAGTGATGGTTTGAAACTCGGTGTGAGTCTGTGTACATTTAATTCCACATAAGTTAATCGGTTTCAATTGACTGTCTTTTGATACAGTTTGTATACAGAGACCACTTTCATAAGTCTGTTTACCTTGTTAATTTGGTCAGATTTAAAGGTACAATATGTAAAATTTTTGAAGTAAAATATCCCAAAACCACTAGGCTACTGTTATATTTTGTCCAGCTGATTACAAACAATATCTCTAATGTTTTCAACTACTTGTAAATCATGAGAAAATTCCCATTCTAAACAGTGACACGGGGCAGTGCAGTCGCCTGTCAATGACGTCAGTTACCCGTGTTACCGCCTTTACTGACGTAGAAACCACATGACAACAGTGCCGTGGACAAATGCGAAAGTAGTGTCTAGCGTCCAGCAAACCACTAGCTTGCTTCAAGCAGTTCCTTATTTACTTCTTGCACGTTTTATGGTGGATTGTGTTACTTCTTTATGGAACATAATTACTGTTTACCATCTGCCACTGGTTCTGTCGACAAGGACAGCTCCCGTAAACTCATGACCGGAAAAGCGGAAGCGGCGCCGGCGACTGTGTCATAATAAAAGTCCCGCTGCTCGTGAGGCGTGTGTTGATCAATCGCTCCAGCTCCTCGTTCAGCTCCCGCAACACTCGGTCCTGCTCTGCTTCATACTACAGTAACGTTAATAATCGCATCCACAAACATGAGTTCTTCCAGACTCCAATCCCTATTCTTTTGCACCGTCCGTTGAGATGGAGACCACATGTCCCAAGTTTCCGCTCTAAAACTTGGCGTCATCAAACTACGCCTTTGTTTTGAATAGGCTTCTAGCGACCTCTAGCGGAAAAAAATATCACAAATTGTACCTTTAAAGTCTGTTTGATTGTGTGAAAACATCACATCACTCAAATTCTATTTTTGACTTTCTATTTCTGTTCTTATTAAATTCTTTATCTTTTGTTATCCATCTAAGAGTTTGTGCTTGACTATTATAGTATATGTATAATACATTAAATATATTACATTTGAGTATAGTTCATAATTATAAATAGCTTTCTAAACGAGAAGTAATTAATTTGTGACACCAGAGGGGCCTAACTTCAACATCTGTAGGCCCATAGTTAATGAATCTGGTGCGCTGCTCTATTTAATTAACAGAAAGACAGGTAGGAGGCGCTACATGAACTATATCACACTCGTAGCCGTGGGATATGGCTGTATATCAGCACGCTGTGATTCGTCTGTAGGCACTCGGCCCCCGGCCTCGTGCCTACGGACGAATCACAGCGTGCTGATATACAGCCATATCCCACGGCTACGAGTGTGATATTGCGTTTATACAACAGTTCGACGGCACAAGTGTGTAAATAAATAAGAACAACAACGGAGTGTCTTTAAAACCCTCTTTTGTGCAGCACTACTTCCTTCCGCCACGGATTCAAATCTCCGGTTGTCAGTTGGACCAAGCCTCCGTTGCTAATTCTAAAACGTCACTTCAGAAGTAGTAAGGAAGGAACGTTGAGTCGCTTCATTGAAACACATTGAATTTTGTACAGTATTATAGAGAGATAGAGAGAGTAGGCTATTACCTGTGTCTGGTATATTGCATTACATTCATTCTTCAAGTCGATGTCCATAATTTTATATCCTTTATACAAGTCCGTTTGAATGTCCGCTGAGGAAAGCGACCTTTGTCTTTTTTACAGCTTTGGGAATTTTCCATAACACCACAGCGCTAAAACTTCCTTTTGCAAAAGTTCCTTTCAATTTAAAAGTCTCTTGTGCTTCACTGACTCATTCTCCTGTAAAGTGTTGCCGCCATCTAATGGCGTATTAATGTAATGTTCACTCAATCCATATAACTTAATGGACATATTTATATAAAATAATATTTAATGTACTACAAATTGCACAATAGTACAGTTCAGTCAAACATAAAGCACTAGTTATTAAAAAAATAAAAAATAGGTCATCATTTACGCTTGTATGTGGGTTTTACAAATATTTAACGAATGAAAAGGATTTTAAAGAGCTTGTGACAACCTCCTAACTCCATTGGATCCTCAAACTGTCAATCAAGCCTCATTAATCCGCCTCACCTCCTGAATGACGTGCGCACAGAGTTTGGACATCTCTGTGCAATGCAAAGGTAAATAAAGATCTGTTGTTTGAAAAAAAATTGTAAAGCGTTTTCTTTACTCAAAAAACATATGTTTATAAAGTTTAATGTTTTACGTATTTAAAGAGCGGAGAAGAGTCTGATATGTCCCGTTTAGTTGTAGCCAATATGCTATATAAGGATGTAACGTAACATTTATTATTATCAAATTTAATATAGCACAATTCGAATTGCTCTGGAACAAATAATAGATTAATAAGACAAGACTGCCCGTTCTATGTACTCAAATTGAATTATGTCTCATGTTTAACCACTATAAGAGCCAGCGGCAAATCCCCGAGGCACTGGCCGAGATGAAGCTGTTATCGGCGGTTACAGAAGCACTGAACGGCCGCTGACGCACTCCAGATCGCATCTCCGAAAACGTCAAAACAAATTGTAAAATAGGCGCTGTTATTAAATATGAGTCACATATTTCAGGTCTAAACAAATTCTCGCCTAAAAAACTATTAAAACTACAGTTTGCGGTACAAGAAGTAGCATTTGTAAAAATTACGGTTGATTTGATCAACCGCCATGACGGTCACTTCAAGCGGAGTGATACAAACGGTGAAAAGGCAGTAGGAGTGCTGTTATCACTGAAATAACGCATGGCTATCAGCCAATCAGATTCGAGAACCAGACAGAACTGTTGTATAAATATATACATACACCAATTAAAACAATCAAAGACCTCCCTGTACATTCGGTTTCCACTGTGCAACAGAGAGGCCTGAGGATGGGCAATACCACCGGCCCTTCAGCTGAGTGTGGCCAGTTGTCTTATTTTTTTGACAGCCAACAGTGCTTGCAGATATAGTACAGTGTTTCCCACAGGATTTTGTGAGACTGTGGTGGGTGGACATCGGTTCCTCTAGGGGGGTCTGGGGGCATGCCCCCCCGGAGGAAAATTTTGTACATTTTAAATTTAAATGCATAAATCTGGTGTATTCTGAGAGCAAAATTACATGACTAGATCAATAAAGAAATTTGTTCTCTTGTAAACAATTTTGTGCTCTAAAAGTAATTTATTTATTGGTGATGGTAGGGCACAGTAGTCATGTACACAACATATAGTAGGCTAAATGATAGTTCTTAAGTGATCAAACATGTAGAGTACACATTTAAACCATTAAAAATATGTAGTAAAAGAGGTTACCTTTGTTGAATTAATTTATTAGTGGGAGCCTGTATCTTTGATTTGTTAACCAATCCAGAATGCACTAAACACACCATCTCATTATAGAGAAAAATAACAAATGAATAAAAATATATTCATAAGCTGACCAATAAATAAATAAGTAAACTAGGCGAGTATATAATTCAGCAGCAAAAAATATTCTAGCCTAAAAACTTTGCACAGTAATTTTATAAATCCAAATGTTAATAAAAAGTTTAAAATTACTAGTATTCTGAAATGAAAAAACGATTTATATTAGATTTATATGTAAATAATTAAATGTATTTATATTAATGTAACATTAAAAGGCGCTTATTTTAAATGTATTGTGCAGCTTTTTAATGGGGCAACAAGCTATAGATACGACAGAACAAAATAGGCTATTAATAATCTTTCAGTGTGCAAAACCATGATAATATGAAACGCTTCAAAACAGCAGCAAAAAACCGCTAATGCACACATCCCGGGTGCAGAATGATGCGCTTGAAGCAATATCGAGTCAGAGCGCGCAGTCCCAGCTAAAAAAAAGGAGTTGTCAGAACGTTTTGTTAACATTCTCTTTAAGTTATGAAAACGTTATTTTGGAATGTTTTCTAAACGTTCAAAACGTCCAGTTTTTTAAATGTATCAAGAATGTTTTTTTCTTGGTTTATGTTAACGTTAGAGGAACATTCCATTCTATCATTTTGGAAATGTTATGAAAACGTTATTTCGGAATGTTTTCTAAACGTTCAAAACGTCCAGTTTTTTTAATGTATCAAGAATGTTTTTTCATGGTTTATGTTAATGTTAGATGAACATTCCATTCTATCATTTTGGAAATGTTATAAAAACGTTATTTTGTAATATTTTTGGAACGTTCAAATGAACTGTTTTTAAGAAAGTTTTTTCTTGGTTTATGTGAACGATAAAGGAACATTCCATTCTATCATTTTGGAAATGTTATGAAAACGTTATTTTCTGAACGTTCACAACACCCTGCCCCGCTAGAAATGTTACGTTCCCAGAACATTCTCAAAACATCCCCACTGGTGTTAAGGACGTTGTCTAATAATGTTCCCAGAACGTTCAGAAACGGTCACGATGTGGAGCTCTTTTAAGGTTTGGGGGACGTTATTTGGCGGACATTCACAGAACATTTAGGGAACCATATTTTATTTTTTAAGGCAACATCCCTGCTGCCCTCGTCAAAAATGTATTAATAAGAGTATCTGCTCAAACAAACAAAACATTTCTTAAATGTTTTACAAAAAACAACAGCACATGCATGAGCTAATGTAACTGCTATATCACTGCATCAATAACTACACAGTTACTGTCTTTAAATAAAGCGACATGCAGCAGAGCATCAGTGTCTCTGGATCATCACTGACTGAAGCTCAGGATCTACTCTCCAGCACAATGGTGACACACAAAACTCAGATAACAGAAACAACATTAAACACTAACAGATCTCTCTAGATCCCTGCATCTTCACATTACAAACCACTCTGACTTTGTTTCTTTCATACAAATCTTCTTTATGAGGTGTTGATGTTTTATCAAATTTATAAATGTCACCGTTATGGAGGTAAGCGCTTGTTTTAGTTGGGCTCCTGACCCTTTACATTTTAATTATTTTTCTCCAATTGTTGCAATTGTGTTTTAAAGCATGCATTGCAAAATAAATTGTGAGAAAAATCTAATCATATGGATTTGATTGTTCATTGTTATTATTCTCATCATACAGTGGCCTTATTCTCTGGTCTCTCAATATTGTATTTTCTTTCGTGTTATTATAGTCCAATGATAGTGTATAAAATCCTGCCATGCTTTGATATTTTGAAAGCTTTAATTATTGTGCAGAAATTATAAAAAAAGTATCATACAGATTCACACAGACATCAAGATTCTGCGTATGATCCTCAACAATGGTGACAAAATTTTCAGATAAACAGATTAACTCTGAACATCACAAAACAAGCTACTAAAGTCACAAAAAAGATTTTGTTTAGTGTCACCATCGTTGAGGATCATACGCTGATTCATGATGTCTGTGTTGAAGGTTGAATAAAAAGCCCACCTCAAAACTCTTGTCTGTAAGAATTAAATATAATAAACATTAATAAAACTAACAGTTAATACATTCACAGCTTGAGGATTTAGTGATGATGACTATATCATCAGCGATAAACAACTCAATTCATCTGATCGGAAGTTCTCTTGCATTTATTGCTATCACTATCATGTCTTGATAACACAGTTAAAGCAGCCAGAGAAAATCTAATGTTATGTGTCAAGAATCAAGAGCCCATCTAAAGCAAACGCTCACCTCTATAACGGTGACTTCAATCTTTATTATTTTCTATAAAACACACACGCAGAAGGCAATGTTCTCGTGACCTTGTTCAACTTTGCTTAAAAGTTCTCTAAAAGTGACAAAAATTCTGACATTTTACAGAACATTTGTGACATAAACGTCCTCTTTTGGTAATGAAAGTGCTGCAGTTCAAGGTTCCTTATATGACTTTAGGGGGACGTTCCAATTTGGGTCATTTTATGGTCACATAAGAACGTTCAAAACATTGAACTTCAAAAACATTTAGCAAATATTAATTACATCATAAAGACGTTACGGCTACAGCAATGTTGTTCTCACAACGTTTTCTCTATATAATGAGAACATTCATTAAGTACAGATGTAAGGACGCTTTTTATAAACATTGTACTCAGAACGTATTATGATAACATTCTGAAAACATTTAGCAAATAATAATAACATTAAAAGCATGTTCTCAGAATGTTATCCTAAGAACGTTTTCGCTCAACATTACGAGAACATCAGTCAAGTACAAATAACGTGATAAAGACGTTTCAAGAACGTTGTTATGAGAACGTTTTTACTCAACATTATGAGAACATCAGTCAAGTACAAATAACGTGATAAAGACGTTTCAAGAACGTTGTTATGAGAACGTTTTTACTCAACATTATGAGAACATCAGTCAAGTACAAATAACGTGATAAAGACGTTTCAAGAACGTTGTTATGAGAACGTTTTTACTCAACATTATGACAACATCAGTCAAGTACAAATAACGTGATAAAGACGTTTCAAGAACGTTGTTATGAGAACGTTTTTGATCAACATTATGAGAACATCAGTCAAGTACAAATAATGTGATAAAGACGTTTCAAGAACATTGTTATGAGAACGTTTACCCTCAACATTAGGAGAACATCAGTCAAGTACAAATAACATGATAAAGACGTTACAAGAACGTTGTTATGAGAACGTTTTTGATCAACATTAGGAGAACATCAGTCAAGTACAAATAACATGGTAAGAACGTTCCAACAATGTTGTTCTAAGAATGTTTCCTCTCAACGTTATGAGAACGTATTTTAACTATGACAACATTAAAAGAATGTTCTTGAAACATTATTTTAGAAATGTTTTTTTCTAACATTTTCAAAACTTTAACATAACGTTAGTGAAAGTTATGGAAACGTTCCCTGTTAGCTGGGGTTGTGCTGCGCATTGAAAAGTTCACGGTACAAAGAGAATCCCTGTGTACATCTTACTGAATCTAACAGTTTATTAATCATAGGTTTCATTCAAATCGTTTTAAATTCCAGTTATTGTGCGTGTGACACGAATTCATAGTCCTTGTGTTGTGCGATCCAACATCCTGTAGCCAGTATGATGACATCGTTCAGAAACAGCAATAAACTCCAGTAAGATAAAGTCATTTTATGCAAATCCACAGCTCTTTATCTACATATCAAGTATTATAATGGGAATGTATCATATTGGAGAGTTTTACCGTGCTGACTGTCGTTACCGAACGCGACGCGCTGTTTGAGTGCTGAATGATTGACAGCTGTAGCGGAGAGAAGACGAGTTTCTGACCGTGAACTTATCGATGTATATTTCTTCTGTCCCTCACATGAAGCAATGGAATGGCTTCAGATGACTTTGAATATAGTGCACGAAAACTTAATTGGTGCTAGTCTACTTATTTTGCTATATGTCTCCCACTTTTGCCATATAAAAGAGCGCAATTATCAGACGGTAATTTATATATCGCAACAAACATAATTTCCGTTTCATTCTGAGACTGTGGCGGGACAAATTAGAATGTGGCGGGCCGCCACAGTCTAGTCAATGTATGGGAAACACTGTAGTAGTATATATCCTTTGCTAGGCGTTTCCTTGATGGTTCTCCTCTTGACGCCCGTTCCTCATCCTCTTTGGCAGCTTTCTGCCTTCTCCAGGTGCGCTGCCTAGGCTGAGTAAGGTGACAAGTTTGTGGTGGCATGTTATCAGGTGGCTGGAACTCGAGAGGAGCCTGGAACTGAGGAGGCGCCTGGAACCGGGGAGGAGCCTGGAACTGAGGAGGCTCCTGGAACTGGGGAGGAGGCTGGAACTGGGGAGGCGGCTGGAACTGGGTAGACTGAGGCACTAGGCTTGTTCGACTTGATGCAGCGCCGCAAAGACCGATCGGCAGCTGACTTGAAGCAGTGCATGCTGGTAAGCCAGCGTTGACATCATGTGACACTGACGTATGGCTTTAAAGTACCGCAAGAGCCATTCGAGATCAGCCGTCTGAGGCTGCCAGCGCAGTTTCTAAAGAGGAGTTGCATGAGCTCTGATGACGACACAGCTGTTCCACGATTGGCCGGATTCACCGCATGACAACGATCACGTGTGTTATGTGTTTATTGTCACGTCTTTAGTTCCAGTAATGCTCAAAAATCTGTGCTTTTATAACCGTTAAAGCTCTTTTCATGTAGTCGCGATGTTGTATTGTCATGTTTATCAAAATAAAACTGATAAAAAACGTAGACCCCGCTACATTGGCATTTAAATAATATATGCTTATGTTGAACTTTATTCTTGTAAAAACAGACGCTGTAAGCAGTAAGTATTGAATGAAAATGTCTCTGAAACATCAGTCAAATATTGCATTTATTTCACTTTAGCTGTGAAAAAGTATGCAAACGCAGCGCGAGCGTTACTACGGGAAGCAGAAAGTGTCCGACTTCACGTCTCTGTTTTCAGCTTCTCCCTGACTGCATGCGGATACTCTCGCCGATCGGTTGCATCCCGGCCGCAGCCGATGTTGAACACACCTATTGTTAGACTCTGTGGGTAGCTGGGAAAGGGTGGGTAGGACCCAAGATCGGAGAATGCAAAATGTGGTGCTGGTGGATATACAGGAAATGCTGAGTAAGATAAGGGAGGAGGGGTGGGCAGTGGGCACCTGTTGGAGATGCGTTTGCGAATGAAGGCCTCTCCCTCCTTATTTTCTGGCTCCTCGAATTCCATGGCCTCATGCCCATGCTGTGCAGGAGCAGCTGGAAGTTCACGCACTTCAGGAAGTGGCTCCTTTGCCAAATATAATTGGTTTGGCAGTGCAGTACCCTGCAGTAGCATGTCTCTGTCCACGCGTTTCTGTCTTAGTAGCCTGCAGGGGAAATATTAAGCAATTTATTTAAATTGGTTTAACATTTTTGCCATAAATAATTGGTATGTGCTACAGAAATTATTATAATTTGAGACAAATATCACAGTATGTGTCTATTCCTAGTAAGTGCTTTTATTACAACACTCAATAAAACACATTTTGCACTGTGATGCACTTGTGTTGCAAAATGGTAAAAGCACCAAAAATTAAGCACCACTAAAACACAGTTGGCACTCTTTACACAATGACTCAAAATTGTTCACGCTTGTTTCTAATGATGTGAAACCAATTGTAATAAATACAGGCCAGTTCAGAGTGCTGAATTATTATACCAACAATAGATGGAAATAATAATAATAATAATAATAACTGATGATAACTGAACTCTCTTTGTATTACTGACCATCATGTACCTGTTATCACAATCTGTATTGTAATAAAGTATAATAGAAATAAATTACTTGACTACACTCAGGCTGGACCCAACATAAAGACGTGATGCTGAAGCAGAATGAATCTCTCACTGACTTAGGTTTAGCTGTTACAGTTTTTTTCTTCTTTTTTGTGTACTGTAACATGCTTTTCTTTTAGTGCTTTCTTGACCTTTAAGGATTTTGCATTTAGACTACTGTTTTTTTACAGCATGCAAGTGCTGAATATACAGTCATTCAATACAATATAACAGTGTTTCTCAACCAGGGGTCTGTGGACCCCTTGGCGTAATGCCAGGTGGTCCTTATAAAATGTCAGAATATGAATATTTGTACATAGACATAATATTCAATATAATACTGTACATTCAGTATACCTTAGTTGTGATTTCAATAATTTAATGTAATTGCATATTTGTTTTTTTGTTTTTTATTATTTGTTCTGAATTTGTGTTTAATGCTTTGGGAAAATGAGTTTCAAGATGGTTTCAAGAAATGTGTTTTAGAAATTCAGAAAAACTGTAATGACTTGCCTGGTTGAATAAACTAAAACTAAAGCCGGGTTACAAACTAGTGAAGATCCAAATAGTCAAATTACCTCTCTGCTGCCTGCTTTCCTGGAGCTTCCTCCGCTTCCTCTATGCTCTCCATGGTACTGGCAAAGTCTTCTTCTTCACCCTCTGGCTATATTTTGATGGCACCTTGTCCATGGCATGCAGAGCCATGTACAGCTGCACTATGTTGGCCTCCTCTTGTGATGACAAGGCAGTGATGGTCTGGTTTAGACCAACCAGGTAGGTTGCCAGGGCATCAACTGCCTCCCAGCCCAAGGCACCTCTAGAATCACACTGAGAAAAAAAAGCCAACCACAGTCCAATAAATATAAACAATGTCATAGTAAATATTTTACATTGTACATGCATATATTTTATCTTTACAAATGGTTGGCAAGTGTTTTGCACTTCACCAGATACAATTTTTATTAAAAAAGTAAAAGATAGTACAGGATAGCAACATTACCTGGCCGGATGTGCTAGGAATTGCAGTGTCATCCAATCAACTGGTCGCCTCTATTGGACTGGGCCAACAAGTACTCCACTGCAATGCACTCATCTGCAATAATTTTTAACACATTGTTAATGGAGAGAGGACACACACAGGAGAGAGAGAGAGAGAAATACTCCAATGCTCAGTATTTCCCTGAGAGATATCTTACCAGTGGGTTTTCCTGGAGGGGTGAATTCTGGCATTAAAGCACAACCAAGGACACGTTGGCTCATGTTGTTAAGATGAGACATTAAGCGCACATCAAATGTCCTGATGGTTGAGGCCCCCACCACAGACACAGCTTCTTTTGCCCGGCTCATGTTCCACCTCGAGGCCCCCTCCAACATGTACATTTGTGTGTGCATGGCATTGCATCTCCATCCTGTGAATGAAAATGCACAGATTCAACCAGCAATTATTTCAAACTTAGGACTTACAAAATTAACGACACAGATAAAGAACAGTAACATAGAATAATAAGCTAGTAGTAAATTCCATTAAAAAAATAAGCCAAATCCATGTAGAGCCCAGGGTTCTACATCAATAATGTTAAAACAAAAGCAATCTTTACAACTTAAAATCTACAGAACATTATGCAATTTAACATTCAGAATTTACCAGGAATGAAGGCACACTGGTGGTGGTGAAAACTCTCCAGAGAGGATGACCCCCTGCCACACCTAAGCACATTTAGGACTCTGCCACCCTTCTGGAGTGTCCCCATCTTTGTATAGAGGTCTACATGTGGAGGGTCCTGGATGCACTCGAGGTGTTTTTGCTGCATCTCCCAAACATGGTGCATGCTGTCAGGGTTAACCAGGCGAAGCCCTGTAGTGTTGGTTAGCTGACACTGATTCCAGCAGTCCTGAAATCATGGCCCGGATCTCCTCAGCCCCGCGCGTCCGCCGCCTACAGTGCTTCGCCAGTTCACCTGGGCTGATGCTGGTCATGAGCTGTACCTCAGTGGGAGCCTGTCCACCATGGCTGTTTTTCCACTCCCCTCTTTTGGCCGCCTTTAGTTCCTTAACATCCTCCTGATCCCACTCAAAGATACATGAGGAAAGTTTAGAACAAAAGGTACCATAGAGAGGGTGGTGCTCAGTAGTAAGGCCATAGTTGAATCTTCTCATAAAATGGAAGATATCTAGCCTTACAATACACTTCCATGGCCGAAAAAGATTTAGCACCGCAGGTACACCTGTGAATAGGGAAATAATAATCAAAAAGCATGCATGCGATTTCATGTCAACATACTTTTCAGTCATTATAATTAATTACAATTACATTACATTGATTAACATCACCAGTAGGAAAAGGTGATTTTTTTTACACCACTATTAACTTTTGTAAAATGTATTGCAATGCACATTTGTGACCCTGGACAACAAAACCAGTCATAAGTTGCACAGGAATATTTGTAGCAATAGCCAACAATATTTTACATATGTCAAAATTGTTTATTTTTCTTTTCTTCAAAAAATCATTAGGATATTAAGTAAAGACCATGTTCCATGAAGATATTTTGTACATTTTCTACCATAAATATATATATATAAAAAATATTTTTGTGAGTGGATAGCTTCATTTAGACAACTTTGAAGGAGATTTTCTCAATATTTAGATTTTTTGCACCCTCAGATTCCAGATTTTCAAATAGTATTATCTCAGCTAGATATTGCCCTGTCCTAACTAACCATACATCGATGGAAAGATTATTTAGTCAGAAAAAGCTTGCCTTTCAGATGATGTCTACATCTTAATAAAAAAAAAAAAGACCATTAAGACTTGGTTTCGTGGTCCAGGGTCACATTTGATAAAGAAGTAATCTGAAAATCCCACCTGACTGACTGCAGTCAATCAACATAGATGACCTCTGGCTCGCCAGCATTCTGGTAGCGTCTGACGATGCCCTGGCACAGCTCCTCCAGCCCCGCACCTTCAGCTGTTGTCAGAACACTGTTCAGAATCTGGCCGAGCTCATTGCCAATGTTGGTCATCCATGCAGCCGTGTCCCCAATGCCACCAGCCAGCTTTTTGGTGATCTGAAAAGCAAGCATAAACAAATATAAATACATTCTAACAGGCTTAATTATACACTTTTTTTTCTTTTTGTTATGGTCCATTACAATATATATAACACATATAACACAAATGCACAAATGTTCAATATTATGATGAAATTATGGATGACTGAAAATAAAACTTCATGTATTGTACCTTCTTAGTGGAATCCATCTTCATGATTCGGCCATAGGTGGAGGTAATCACCCCTTCATCTCGTCCACATGGCTGAGGATGTCGTTGGAGTGGACAGTCTCAAACCATTGGGCGAGTGGAAGTGGCCTGAAGGGTGCAGGTGCAGAAAAGGAAGGTGCCGTTGCAGACTGTACCAGGGCAACCTTTCTCGAATAATTCTCACAGTCAGAGAGGTACTGGATGGTCCTTCGTGCCCACTCCTCACTGTGGACTTCCTCTACTGCTGACTGGAGGTAGGAGGAACTGATGCCACTGGTCCTTGGCCTGAGGAAGGTCACACATTTCCTGTCCAGTGCTAGCTGAGTGGTCAGCACTGCTGGAAACAGTGACCTGTGTGCCACATCTAGTTGTAAAAGGATGTCCTGGCTCCATGGGCATACTGGCAACCTGCATACACTGCAGCGTGGATAGTCTCCACCCACCAGGTAGTAGCGGCTATCCATGTCGATCACCTCCCTGACCTTCGGGTAGATCCCAGAATGGTGCATCTTACGGCCGCACTGTGAACATTTAAGAGGAATGCCCCACATCCTCATTGGTTGGACTCGATGTGCTGGAGGAGTCCAACAGCACCCTGGACCCTGGCCCCACAGGTGTCACACCTCTCTTCAGCGTGGTAGTGAGAGAGGTGCTCGGAGAACTTCTCTGCCTCAGCAACCACACCACACAGAGAACACTTCACTCCCTGTTCTCCCTGTGATGTCCCTGCCTCCTCTGAGCTGCCGCCTGCCACTGCATTAGGCCCAACCTTATCTGTTGACTGGGAGAAAACAAACAAAAGAAGGCCATACTATTCATGTTAAATAATTTCACCAATTATTCTGCAAAACTGTGTACTCTGATAATAGATATGGGGATGGTCCATAAAATAGTTTATTATATGATACAGGGACTTATCATGCCTTTGATATATTATATCAAATACCTACCTTATGGAACCCACAAGTGCACACTATATGCCTGCCAAACAGGTCCACCTTATTCCCCTTTTGCAGGGGACAGGCATCAATGCGCTCCAGGGCCTCCTTCCATTTTCTGCTTCCAGGCCTTTTGCCTGTACTGAACTGGAAGGTGCCCTGGGCATACCTATGGCAGACATCATTCCAGTAGGCAAAGGATTTGCCTGTTTTGGTCATATCTGAAAAATATTGTGGAACAAATCAATGTAGTTGAGCATTTCTTGACAGTGACATGGTGGCATATTTTGACAACATTAAGTTTACACTTGCAAACAAAATAGCTAGCTAGCAGCGTATGTGTATTCAAAACAACTTTTACAACAACAGGCTGCAGCATTTAATTTCATTAATTTACTTTTGGCTACCCCGGAAGATTTGGGGACCATAACAATATTATTCTACAGATCAACAATGCAGACTATGGTTGAAATATATATCATAGTCTTTTTAGTTCATGCTGTTAACTTAACCCTCTATGGCATAGTGTTGCCTCTTGCCCTCAGGCGAAACCCCCCTTTTTTGGACCTCACACCCACATTATTAAAAAAATATACATATAATATCACTTGACATGTCTGTTCAAAACATGTTTAAAATATAATATCTTTTTATAAAAATATATGCATGTGCATCAATATGTAAAGAAAAATGTTTGATTATTAAAATAATTATTTTGTTTTTATTTATGTACTAAAACTGTTTTTTTTTTTTGCCTCATGGCAACACTGTGCAGTTAGCACTTTTGTTCCAATAGAAAATTCTGTGCATTTTCCAACAAAAAAAAATTAATTACTATAGTAATTTATAGTAAATACTACAGTGTTTTTGAACCATACTATAGTTTATTATAATTTTAGTATCCTGTATACATTATAATATAATATCCCTATAGTGTATCCTATAGTGAACTGATAAACTGTAATGATAACACGTTAGGTTAATTTGTTAAGATTAGTTAACTACATTAGTTAACATGAACTAATAATGAACTGCACTTATGCAGCATTTATTAATCTTTGTTAATTTTATTTCCAACACTTACTAATATATTATTAAAATCTTGTTAACAGTTAATGCACTGTAAACTAACATGTACAATGAACTGTAATTTCATTAACATCAACAAAGATTAGTGAATACAGTAACAAATGTAATGATCATGGTTATTTCATGTTAGTTAATACAATGACTAATGTTTAATTAATGAACCTTATTGTAAAGTGTTACCACTGTAATAAATACTGTAGTATAGTTTTTACTACAATAAACTGTAGTGTATTTGTAGTAAAATTATAATATACCCTGTTATAGAAAACTTAGTACAGTATTGGGTAATGTATTTTTTTATATTACTATAGTTATTATATTACCAGAGCAACTGTAAAATTACCAAAAAAAAATAACCACAAAAAAATTAATTCAAATCATTTACTATAGTATGGTTCAAAAACACTAACGTTATAGTATTTACTATAAATTACTGTAGTATTTTTTTTTCTTTGGCACATTGTTGCCCTGAGGCAACAAACCAACATCTGGATCTGGTGTAGGGGGTCGACACATTTTATGATGGATATATTATCAAGGATCCCCAAGAAAATATAAAAAATATATATATTTTTCCCCCCCAAAATAAAATGTCGTACCATAGAGGTTTAACTAGCGTTCATTAGCAATAACTGTCACACATCAATGTTAAGTTAACTTGTTAACATAAGTGTACTAAACCGAATAATCTTTATTCCAAACAATGAATTAATGTTTGAACAAATATGTTAACAAAAATTTGTAATTTGATAACGCTTACCTTGAATCTCTTGATGGCAGACGATGTCGTAAACAGCGGGAATGCCATAGATAAAAATTAGCCAATCAGCGGCGAGATTGGCCTGCATGTCAACTCGATTGCTGATTGGCTCTTTTTCGGTAGGACTTGATTGGCTCCTTTGCCCCATCAGTTCGGAGTTTTCGGATGTGCGTTAGAACATGTTCGGATTTAGATAGGAGGTGGTTCGCACCTCATTCAGTCTTTGTTTGGAAGTTTTAGGACCTTTTTCGGAGGTATTCAGATGTTGTTAGGAAGTGTTTAGCTGTCCGATCGCTGGAAGTAACGGCCACTTCGTCACTTGACAGTCTGGCTGAAATTTGGCTGTGGTGTTTTTCTGCAGCTAACATATGACGACGTTAAAGTTGGCAGCAAGGTCCTTCGAGCGGCTATGCCAGGTGCACTAGGCTCTCCAAAACGCTAAAGCCATCAAACGACGAGGATGGGATTCGAACCCACGCGTGCAGAGCACAATGGATTAGCAGTCCATCGCCTTAACCACTCGGCCACCTCGTCACACCCTCAGCTGCCGGAAGTGGCATTGAGGTGCTTTTCAGCCACTCTCATTAACAGGACGGAGACAAAGTTCACCATAATGTGTTGTAAATGGTTGGGGAGATGCGAGAGGTAAGCCTCCGACTGACCTGCAAGGAGCATTGGGTTTTATGGGTTAGGAGACTCACAATTGTTTTGAAAGAGGGAGATGTGCTTATGTTTCTTTTGTGTCCTGCTTCTGCTTTGTTGGAAAGAACCTAGAGAGAACGCCAGACTCTAGAAAAAGGTAACAAAGCTGGCATTGGACCTCCCTCAGAATATGTTTGCAGTGTCCTTGCACTCTTCATTATCCTTCCCGACCTTGTAGGGGGCTCGTTGAATCGATCCCGATCTCAAACATGTTCTTGGAGATTGAGGGTTATGACTCCGCCCCTTTGCTGCCAGGATACCCATAATTCTCTCCCCCCAGATTTACGGAAATAGCACACTTTTTTCTTTGAGTGAAGAGAGTACAAGGAATAAACCTTTTTGTGCACATCGCTTGTCTGTTTCGTAGACACACCATTCATCCATCCGTGCCAAAATGCTGATTGGATGGCAGTTTAAAGCTTCTTACCACCCTGTCGTTCCACGTGCAGATAGGTGCACGGAAGACGTTGCGACTTTCGCCGCTATTCTTTCGCAGAGGCAATATCGTAGCCTATGAGGTTTATCCGAGGCGTGATCATTGCTGGTTGAAAACTTTACCCAATACCCCGCCGGGATGACTTGAAATACAGTCAGCCTTGGCAATTTTTGTCGGCCTCTTAGGAGGCTTAATAACTTGTTGAAAATAAGCGGTTGTGTTTTGGTTTCTTTCACGTGTTGTTTTTGCTAAGGTGGCAAAAGCTCACGTCTGGTGAAGGTCTGTCTCAGAGCGCACTTGGAGAGTCTTTGTGTTCTTTATGGTCATATGCAAGCACCAGCTTGCATGTTGTATTGATCTTGATCTCAACAATGTTTTCAGATATGAACACAGCTTTTCTGCAGCTATTATTAAAATGTGATTCAGTCAAAGAGCCCCATGACGTGTCGTAAACTGTGATTGGAGAAATTAAGCTTTTCAAAGTTTGGGATCAATTGAACAAATTGTTTTGCAAAATGATTCACTGTTTCCAAGCGTTTGAAACGCCACACGCTGGTGACATCTGCTGGTCAGAGCAGTGTAAATGCAACAAAAACTCAGGCCAAACATGCATAAAAAACCTTTTACAAACACATTGCAAATGTTTTATTGGAAGTAAAATCTATCAAATGCAATTAACTTATAATCTAATATTATTACATTTCAAGTGTCTGTGTAATATGTGTTCTTTTATCAATTTTCAGGTCTTGTTTTGTTTGTTCCATGGATGGCTCAGCTAAACAGGCCAATAAAATACTATTGGCTACTATTATTCTTTCTAATTATACCAATGTCTTATTAAAACTTCCACAAATATATAAAACTGATCAGAGATCATGTAAAAACCATAGGCACTTGTTCAGTGGTTCTCAGTGAATTTGCATGATTCATGGGTTCGCAGAGATGGTCCCCAGCGGTGAGCCATTAAAAATTCAAAACGTTTTGAAACAGTTATGTCGTAACAAAGACTCTTTTACTGAAACCATGTGACTTTGGCAGCTTGATGCACGCTCCGATCGACTGAATCAAAACAAAAGATTTGTAAAGGTTTCAATATTTCACGAAACAGTCTTTCGAAATCGCTCACCAATAGTCGTAAACAGTTGGAAAGATGCGAGCAGCATGGCTGCAGTCGACCTGTTCACTAGGCTCTCCTGGAGGCTAAAGACCTCTAGCGACGAGGATGGGATTCGAACCCACGCGTGCAGAGCAAAATGGATTAGTCCATCGCCTTAACCACTCAGCCACCTCGTCTCGCAATCTCCTGACGACATTAAAGTTGGCAGGTGCCAGGTGCACTAGGCTCTCCAAAACGCTAAAGCCATCACACGACGAGGATGGGATTCGAACCCACGCGTGCAGAGCACAATGGATTAGCAGTCCATCGCCTTAACCACTCGGCCACCTCGTCTCTCGATTGCCCAGCAGCTCGAAGCTGGGCTTTCTGCAGCTATCTTTAGTATGACGGCGTTAAAGTTGGCAGCAAGAAACTTCGAGCAGCTTTTTCCAGACGCACTGTGCTCTCTCGAGCACTAAAGCCATCAAACGACGAGGATGGGATTCGAACCCACGCGTGTACCCACAATGTATTAGCAGTCCATCGCCTTAACCACTCGGCCACCTCGTCTCGCAATCTCCTGATGACATTAAAGTTGGTAGGTGCCAGGTGCACTAGGCTCTCCAAGCACTAAAGCCATCAAACGACGAGGATGGGATTCAAACCAACGCATGCAGAGCACAATGGATTAGCAGTCCATCGCCTTAACCACTCAGCCACCTCGTCACTTCACAATCTGACTGAAATTTGGCTGTGGTGTTTTTCTGCAACTAACGTATGACGACGTTAAAGTTGGCAGCAAGGTCCTTCGAGCGGCTATGCCAGGTGCACTGGGCTCTCCGAAACACTAAAGCCATCGAACGACGAGGATGGGATTCGAACCCACGCGTGCAGAGCACAATGGATTAGCAGTCCATCGCCTTAACCACTCGGCCACCTCGTCACACCCTCAGCTGCCGGAAGTGGCATTGAGGTGCTTTTCAGCCACTCTCATTAACAGGACGGAGACAAAGTTCACCATAATGTGTTGTAAATGGTTGGGGAGATGCGAGAGGTAAGCCTCCGACTGACCTGCAAGGAGCATTGGGTTTTATGGGTTAGGAGACTCACAATTGTTTTGAAAGAGGGAGATGTGCTTATGTTTCTTTTGTGTCCTGCTTCTGCTTTGTTGGAAAGAACCTAGAGAGAACGCCAGACTCTAGAAAAAGGTAACAAAGCTGGCATTGGACCTCCCTCAGAATATGTTTGCAGTGTCCTTGCACTCTTCATTATCCTTCCCGACCTTGTAGGGGGCTCGTTGAATCGATCCCGATCTCAAACATGTTCTTGGAGATTGAGGGTTATGACTCCGCCCCTTTGCTGCCAGGATACCCATAATTCTCTCCCCCCAGATTTACGGAAATAGCACACTTTTTTCTTTGAGTGAAGAGAGTACAAGGAATAAACCTTTTTGTGCACATCGCTTGTCTGTTTCGTAGACACACCATTCATCCATCCGTGCCAAAATGCTGATTGGATGGCAGTTTAAAGCTTCTTACCACCCTGTCGTTCCACGTGCAGATAGGTGCACGGAAGACGTTGCGACTTTCGCCGCTATTCTTTCGCAGAGGCAATATCGTAGCCTATGAGGTTTATCCGAGGCGTGATCATTGCTGGTTGAAAACTTTACCCAATACCCCGCCGGGATGACTTGAAATACAGTCAGCCTTGGCAATTTTTGTCGGCCTCTTAGGAGGCTTAATAACTTGTTGAAAATAAGCGGTTGTGTTTTGGTTTCTTTCACGTGTTGTTTTTGCTAAGGTGGCAAAAGCTCACGTCTGGTGAAGGTCTGTCTCAGAGCGCACTTGGAGAGTCTTTGTGTTCTTTATGGTCATATGCAAGCACCAGCTTGCATGTTGTATTGATCTTGATCTCAACAATGTTTTCAGATATGAACACAGCTTTTCTGCAGCTATTATTAAAATGTGATTCAGTCAAAGAGCCCCATGACGTGTCGTAAACTGTGATTGGAGAAATTAAGCTTTTCAAAGTTTGGGATCAATTGAACAAATTGTTTTGCAAAATGATTCACTGTTTCCAAGCGTTTGAAACGCCACACGCTGGTGACATCTGCTGGTCAGAGCAGTGTAAATGCAACAAAAACTCAGGCCAAACATGCATAAAAAACCTTTTACAAACACATTGCAAATGTTTTATTGGAAGTAAAATCTATCAAATGCAATTAACTTATAATCTAATATTATTACATTTCAAGTGTCTGTGTAATATGTGTTCTTTTATCAATTTTCAGGTCTTGTTTTGTTTGTTCCATGGATGGCTCAGCTAAACAGGCCAATAAAATACTATTGGCTACTATTATTCTTTCTAATTATACCAATGTCTTATTAAAACTTCCACAAATATATAAAACTGATCAGAGATCATGTAAAAACCATAGGCACTTGTTCAGTGGTTCTCAGTGAATTTGCATGATTCATGGGTTCGCAGAGATGGTCCCCAGCGGTGAGCCATTAAAAATTCAAAACGTTTTGAAACAGTTATGTCGTAACAAAGACTCTTTTACTGAAACCATGTGACTTTGGCAGCTTGATGCACGCTCCGATCGACTGAATCAAAACAAAAGATTTGTAAAGGTTTCAATATTTCACGAAACAGTCTTTCGAAATCGCTCACCAATAGTCGTAAACAGTTGGAAAGATGCGAGCAGCATGGCTGCAGTCGACCTGTTCACTAGGCTCTCCTGGAGGCTAAAGACCTCTAGCGACGAGGATGGGATTCGAACCCACGCGTGCAGAGCAAAATGGATTAGTCCATCGCCTTAACCACTCAGCCACCTCGTCTCGCAATCTCCTGACGACATTAAAGTTGGCAGGTGCCAGGTGCACTAGGCTCTCCAAAACGCTAAAGCCATCACACGACGAGGATGGGATTCGAACCCACGCGTGCAGAGCACAATGGATTAGCAGTCCATCGCCTTAACCACTCGGCCACCTCGTCTCTCGATTGCCCAGCAGCTCGAAGCTGGGCTTTCTGCAGCTATCTTTAGTATGACGGCGTTAAAGTTGGCAGCAAGAAACTTCGAGCAGCTTTTTCCAGACGCACTGTGCTCTCTCGAGCACTAAAGCCATCAAACGACGAGGATGGGATTCGAACCCACGCGTGCAGAGCACAATGGATTAGCAGTCCATCGCCTTAACCACTCGGCCACCTCGTCTCTCGATCGCCTAGCAGCTCGAAGCTGGGCTTTCTGCAGCTATCTTTAATATGACGCCGTTAAAGTTGGCAGCAAGAAACTTCGAGCAGCTTTTTCCAGACGCACTGTGCTCTCTCGAGCACTAATGCCATCAAACAACGAGGAAGGGATTCGAACCCACGCGTGCAGAGCACAAGGGATTAGCAGTCCATCGCCTTAACCACTCGGCCACCTCGTCTCTCGACCGCCTAGCAGCTCGAAGCTGGGCTTTCTGCATCTATCTTTAGTATGACGGCGTTAAAGTTGGCAGCAAGAAACTTCGAGCAGCTTTTTCCAGACGCACTGTGCTCTCTCGAGCACTAAAGCCATCAAACGACGAGGATGGGATTCGAACCCACGCGTGCAGTGCAAAATGGATTAGTCCATCGCCTTAACCACTCAGCCACCTCGTCTCGCAATCTCCTGATGACATTAAAGTTGGTAGGTGCCAGGTGCACTAGGCTCTCCAAGCACTAAAGCCATCAAACGACGAGGATGGGATTCAAACCAACGCATGCAGAGCACAATGGATTAGCAGTCCATCGCCTTAACCACTCAGCCACCTCGTCACTTCACAATCTGACTGAAATTTGGCTGTGGTGTTTTTCTGCAACTAACGTATGACGACGTTAAAGTTGGCAGCAAGGTCCTTCGAGCGGCTATGCCAGGTGCACTGGGCTCTCCGAAACACTAAAGCCATCGAACGACGAGGATGGGATTCGAACCCACGCGTGCAGAGCACAATGGATTAGCAGTCCATCGCCTTAACCACTCGGCCACCTCGTCACACCCTCAGCTGCCGGAAGTGGCATTGAGGTGCTTTTCAGCCACTCTCATTAACAGGACGGAGACAAAGTTCACCATAATGTGTTGTAAATGGTTGGGGAGATGCGAGAGGTAAGCCTCCGACTGACCTGCAAGGAGCATTGGGTTTTATGGGTTAGGAGACTCACAATTGTTTTGAAAGAGGGAGATGTGCTTATGTTTCTTTTGTGTCCTGCTTCTGCTTTGTTGGAAAGAACCTAGAGAGAACGCCAGACTCTAGAAAAAGGTAACAAAGCTGGCATTGGACCTCCCTCAGAATATGTTTGCAGTGTCCTTGCACTCTTCATTATCCTTCCCGACCTTGTAGGGGGCTCGTTGAATCGATCCCGATCTCAAACATGTTCTTGGAGATTGAGGGTTATGACTCCGCCCCTTTGCTGCCAGGATACCCATAATTCTCTCCCCCCAGATTTACGGAAATAGCACACTTTTTTCTTTGAGTGAAGAGAGTACAAGGAATAAACCTTTTTGTGCACATCGCTTGTCTGTTTCGTAGACACACCATTCATCCATCCGTGCCAAAATGCTGATTGGATGGCAGTTTAAAGCTTCTTACCACCCTGTCGTTCCACGTGCAGATAGGTGCACGGAAGACGTTGCGACTTTCGCCGCTATTCTTTCGCAGAGGCAATATCGTAGCCTATGAGGTTTATCCGAGGCGTGATCATTGCTGGTTGAAAACTTTACCCAATACCCCGCCGGGATGACTTGAAATACAGTCAGCCTTGGCAATTTTTGTCGGCCTCTTAGGAGGCTTAATAACTTGTTGAAAATAAGCGGTTGTGTTTTGGTTTCTTTCACGTGTTGTTTTTGCTAAGGTGGCAAAAGCTCACGTCTGGTGAAGGTCTGTCTCAGAGCGCACTTGGAGAGTCTTTGTGTTCTTTATGGTCATATGCAAGCACCAGCTTGCATGTTGTATTGATCTTGATCTCAACAATGTTTTCAGATATGAACACAGCTTTTCTGCAGCTATTATTAAAATGTGATTCAGTCAAAGAGCCCCATGACGTGTCGTAAACTGTGATTGGAGAAATTAAGCTTTTCAAAGTTTGGGATCAATTGAACAAATTGTTTTGCAAAATGATTCACTGTTTCCAAGCGTTTGAAACGCCACACGCTGGTGACATCTGCTGGTCAGAGCAGTGTAAATGCAACAAAAACTCAGGCCAAACATGCATAAAAAACCTTTTACAAACACATTGCAAATGTTTTATTGGAAGTAAAATCTATCAAATGCAATTAACTTATAATCTAATATTATTACATTTCAAGTGTCTGTGTAATATGTGTTCTTTTATCAATTTTCAGGTCTTGTTTTGTTTGTTCCATGGATGGCTCAGCTAAACAGGCCAATAAAATACTATTGGCTACTATTATTCTTTCTAATTATACCAATGTCTTATTAAAACTTCCACAAATATATAAAACTGATCAGAGATCATGTAAAAACCATAGGCACTTGTTCAGTGGTTCTCAGTGAATTTGCATGATTCATGGGTTCGCAGAGATGGTCCCCAGCGGTGAGCCATTAAAAATTCAAAACGTTTTGAAACAGTTATGTCGTAACAAAGACTCTTTTACTGAAACCATGTGACTTTGGCAGCTTGATGCACGCTCCGATCGACTGAATCAAAACAAAAGATTTGTAAAGGTTTCAATATTTCACGAAACAGTCTTTCGAAATCGCTCACCAATAGTCGTAAACAGTTGGAAAGATGCGAGCAGCATGGCTGCAGTCGACCTGTTCACTAGGCTCTCCTGGAGGCTAAAGACCTCTAGCGACGAGGATGGGATTCGAACCCACGCGTGCAGAGCAAAATGGATTAGTCCATCGCCTTAACCACTCAGCCACCTCGTCTCGCAATCTCCTGACGACATTAAAGTTGGCAGGTGCCAGGTGCACTAGGCTCTCCAAAACGCTAAAGCCATCACACGACGAGGATGGGATTCGAACCCACGCGTGCAGAGCACAATGGATTAGCAGTCCATCGCCTTAACCACTCGGCCACCTCGTCTCTCGATTGCCCAGCAGCTCGAAGCTGGGCTTTCTGCAGCTATCTTTAGTATGACGGCGTTAAAGTTGGCAGCAAGAAACTTCGAGCAGCTTTTTCCAGACGCACTGTGCTCTCTCGAGCACTAAAGCCATCAAACGACGAGGATGGGATTCGAACCCACGCGTGCAGAGCACAATGGATTAGCAGTCCATCGCCTTAACCACTCGGCCACCTCGTCTCTCGATCGCCTAGCAGCTCGAAGCTGGGCTTTCTGCAGCTATCTTTAATATGACGCCGTTAAAGTTGGCAGCAAGAAACTTCGAGCAGCTTTTTCCAGACGCACTGTGCTCTCTCGAGCACTAATGCCATCAAACAACGAGGAAGGGATTCGAACCCACTCGTGCAGAGCACAAGGGATTAGCAGTCCATCGCCTTAACCACTCGGCCACCTCGTCTCTCGACCGCCTAGCAGCTCGAAGCTGGGCTTTCTGCATCTATCTTTAGTATGACGGCGTTAAAGTTGGCAGCAAGAAACTTCGAGCAGCTTTTTCCAGACGCACTGTGCTCTCTCGAGCACTAAAGCCATCAAACGACGAGGATGGGATTCGAACCCACGCGTGCAGTGCAAAATGGATTAGTCCATCGCCTTAACCACTCAGCCACCTCGTCTCGCAATCTCCTGACGACATTAAAGTTGGCAGGTGCCAGGTGCACTAGGCTCTCCAAAACGCTAAAGCCATCACACGACGTGGATGGGATTCGAACCCACGCGTGCAGAGCACAATGGATTAGCAGTCCATCGTCTTAACCACTCGGCCACCTCGTCTCTCGATTGCCCAGCAGCTCGAAGCTGGGCTTTCTGCAGCTATCTTTAGTATGACGGCGTTAAAGTTGGCAGCAAGAAACTTCGAGCAGCTTTTTCCAGACGCACTGTGCTCTCTCGAGCACTAATGCCATCAAACAACGAGGAAGGGATTCGAACCCACGCGTGCAGAGCACAAGGGATTAGCAGTCCATCGCCTTAACCACTCGGCCACCTCGTCTCTCGACCGCCTAGCAGCTCGAAGCTGGGCTTTCTGCATCTATCTTTAGTATGACGGCGTTAAAGTTGGCAGCAAGAAACTTCGAGCAGCTTTTTCCAGACGCACTGTGCTCTCTCGAGCACTAAAGCCATCAAACGACGAGGATGGGATTCGAACCCACGCGTGCAGTGCAAAATGGATTAGTCCATCGCCTTAACCACTCAGCCACCTCGTCTCGCAATCTCCTGATGACATTAAAGTTGGTAGGTGCCAGGTGCACTAGGCTCTCCAAGCACTAAAGCCATCAAACGACGAGGATGGGATTCAAACCAACGCATGCAGAGCACAATGGATTAGCAGTCCATCGCCTTAACCACTCAGCCACCTCGTCACTTCACAATCTGACTGAAATTTGGCTGTGGTGTTTTTCTGCAACTAACGTATGACGACGTTAAAGTTGGCAGCAAGGTCCTTCGAGCGGCTATGCCAGGTGCACTGGGCTCTCCGAAACACTAAAGCCATCGAACGACGAGGATGGGATTCGAACCCACGCGTGCAGAGCACAATGGATTAGCAGTCCATCGCCTTAACCACTCGGCCACCTCGTCACACCCTCAGCTGCCGGAAGTGGCATTGAGGTGCTTTTCAGCCACTCTCATTAACAGGACGGAGACAAAGTTCACCATAATGTGTTGTAAATGGTTGGGGAGATGCGAGAGGTAAGCCTCCGACTGACCTGCAAGGAGCATTGGGTTTTATGGGTTAGGAGACTCACAATTGTTTTGAAAGAGGGAGATGTGCTTATGTTTCTTTTGTGTCCTGCTTCTGCTTTGTTGGAAAGAACCTAGAGAGAACGCCAGACTCTAGAAAAAGGTAACAAAGCTGGCATTGGACCTCCCTCAGAATATGTTTGCAGTGTCCTTGCACTCTTCATTATCCTTCCCGACCTTGTAGGGGGCTCGTTGAATCGATCCCGATCTCAAACATGTTCTTGGAGATTGAGGGTTATGACTCCGCCCCTTTGCTGCCAGGATACCCATAATTCTCTCCCCCCAGATTTACGGAAATAGCACACTTTTTTCTTTGAGTGAAGAGAGTACAAGGAATAAACCTTTTTGTGCACATCGCTTGTCTGTTTCGTAGACACACCATTCATCCATCCGTGCCAAAATGCTGATTGGATGGCAGTTTAAAGCTTCTTACCACCCTGTCGTTCCACGTGCAGATAGGTGCACGGAAGACGTTGCGACTTTCGCCGCTATTCTTTCGCAGAGGCAATATCGTAGCCTATGAGGTTTATCCGAGGCGTGATCATTGCTGGTTGAAAACTTTACCCAATACCCCGCCGGGATGACTTGAAATACAGTCAGCCTTGGCAATTTTTGTCGGCCTCTTAGGAGGCTTAATAACTTGTTGAAAATAAGCGGTTGTGTTTTGGTTTCTTTCACGTGTTGTTTTTGCTAAGGTGGCAAAAGCTCACGTCTGGTGAAGGTCTGTCTCAGAGCGCACTTGGAGAGTCTTTGTGTTCTTTATGGTCATATGCAAGCACCAGCTTGCATGTTGTATTGATCTTGATCTCAACAATGTTTTCAGATATGAACACAGCTTTTCTGCAGCTATTATTAAAATGTGATTCAGTCAAAGAGCCCCATGACGTGTCGTAAACTGTGATTGGAGAAATTAAGCTTTTCAAAGTTTGGGATCAATTGAACAAATTGTTTTGCAAAATGATTCACTGTTTCCAAGCGTTTGAAACGCCACACGCTGGTGACATCTGCTGGTCAGAGCAGTGTAAATGCAACAAAAACTCAGGCCAAACATGCATAAAAAACCTTTTACAAACACATTGCAAATGTTTTATTGGAAGTAAAATCTATCAAATGCAATTAACTTATAATCTAATATTATTACATTTCAAGTGTCTGTGTAATATGTGTTCTTTTATCAATTTTCAGGTCTTGTTTTGTTTGTTCCATGGATGGCTCAGCTAAACAGGCCAATAAAATACTATTGGCTACTATTATTCTTTCTAATTATACCAATGTCTTATTAAAACTTCCACAAATATATAAAACTGATCAGAGATCATGTAAAAACCATAGGCACTTGTTCAGTGGTTCTCAGTGAATTTGCATGATTCATGGGTTCGCAGAGATGGTCCCCAGCGGTGAGCCATTAAAAATTCAAAACGTTTTGAAACAGTTATGTCGTAACAAAGACTCTTTTACTGAAACCATGTGACTTTGGCAGCTTGATGCACGCTCCGATCGACTGAATCAAAACAAAAGATTTGTAAAGGTTTCAATATTTCACGAAACAGTCTTTCGAAATCGCTCACCAATAGTCGTAAACAGTTGGAAAGATGCGAGCAGCATGGCTGCAGTCGACCTGTTCACTAGGCTCTCCTGGAGGCTAAAGACCTCTAGCGACGAGGATGGGATTCGAACCCACGCGTGCAGAGCAAAATGGATTAGTCCATCGCCTTAACCACTCAGCCACCTCGTCTCGCAATCTCCTGACGACATTAAAGTTGGCAGGTGCCAGGTGCACTAGGCTCTCCAAAACGCTAAAGCCATCACACGACGAGGATGGGATTCGAACCCACGCGTGCAGAGCACAATGGATTAGCAGTCCATCGCCTTAACCACTCGGCCACCTCGTCTCTCGATTGCCCAGCAGCTCGAAGCTGGGCTTTCTGCAGCTATCTTTAGTATGACGGCGTTAAAGTTGGCAGCAAGAAACTTCGAGCAGCTTTTTCCAGACGCACTGTGCTCTCTCGAGCACTAAAGCCATCAAACGACGAGGATGGGATTCGAACCCACGCGTGCAGAGCACAATGGATTAGCAGTCCATCGCCTTAACCACTCGGCCACCTCGTCTCTCGATCGCCTAGCAGCTCGAAGCTGGGCTTTCTGCAGCTATCTTTAATATGACGCCGTTAAAGTTGGCAGCAAGAAACTTCGAGCAGCTTTTTCCAGACGCACTGTGCTCTCTCGAGCACTAATGCCATCAAACAACGAGGAAGGGATTCGAACCCACGCGTGCAGAGCACAAGGGATTAGCAGTCCATCGCCTTAACCACTCGGCCACCTCGTCTCTCGACCGCCTAGCAGCTCGAAGCTGGGCTTTCTGCATCTATCTTTAGTATGACGGCGTTAAAGTTGGCAGCAAGAAACTTCGAGCAGCTTTTTCCAGACGCACTGTGCTCTCTCGAGCACTAAAGCCATCAAACGACGAGGATGGGATTCGAACCCACGCGTGCAGTGCAAAATGGATTAGTCCATCGCCTTAACCACTCAGCCACCTCGTCTCGCAATCTCCTGATGACATTAAAGTTGGTAGGTGCCAGGTGCACTAGGCTCTCCAAGCACTAAAGCCATCAAACGACGAGGATGGGATTCAAACCAACGCATGCAGAGCACAATGGATTAGCAGTCCATCGCCTTAACCACTCAGCCACCTCGTCACTTCACAATCTGACTGAAATTTGGCTGTGGTGTTTTTCTGCAACTAACGTATGACGACGTTAAAGTTGGCAGCAAGGTCCTTCGAGCGGCTATGCCAGGTGCACTGGGCTCTCCGAAACACTAAAGCCATCGAACGACGAGGATGGGATTCGAACCCACGCGTGCAGAGCACAATGGATTAGCAGTCCATCGCCTTAACCACTCGGCCACCTCGTCACACCCTCAGCTGCCGGAAGTGGCATTGAGGTGCTTTTCAGCCACTCTCATTAACAGGACGGAGACAAAGTTCACCATAATGTGTTGTAAATGGTTGGGGAGATGCGAGAGGTAAGCCTCCGACTGACCTGCAAGGAGCATTGGGTTTTATGGGTTAGGAGACTCACAATTGTTTTGAAAGAGGGAGATGTGCTTATGTTTCTTTTGTGTCCTGCTTCTGCTTTGTTGGAAAGAACCTAGAGAGAACGCCAGACTCTAGAAAAAGGTAACAAAGCTGGCATTGGACCTCCCTCAGAATATGTTTGCAGTGTCCTTGCACTCTTCATTATCCTTCCCGACCTTGTAGGGGGCTCGTTGAATCGATCCCGATCTCAAACATGTTCTTGGAGATTGAGGGTTATGACTCCGCCCCTTTGCTGCCAGGATACCCATAATTCTCTCCCCCAGATTTACGGAAATAGCACACTTTTTTCTTTGAGTGAAGAGAGTACAAGGAATAAACCTTTTTGTGCACATCGCTTGTCTGTTTCGTAGACACACCATTCATCCATCCGTGCCAAAATGCTGATTGGATGGCAGTTTAAAGCTTCTTACCACCCTGTCGTTCCACGTGCAGATAGGTGCACGGAAGACGTTGCGACTTTCGCCGCTATTCTTTCGCAGAGGCAATATCGTAGCCTATGAGGTTTATCCGAGGCGTGATCATTGCTGGTTGAAAACTTTACCCAATACCCCGCCGGGATGACTTGAAATACAGTCAGCCTTGGCAATTTTTGTCGGCCTCTTAGGAGGCTTAATAACTTGTTGAAAATAAGCGGTTGTGTTTTGGTTTCTTTCACGTGTTGTTTTTGCTAAGGTGGCAAAAGCTCACGTCTGGTGAAGGTCTGTCTCAGAGCGCACTTGGAGAGTCTTTGTGTTCTTTATGGTCATATGCAAGCACCAGCTTGCATGTTGTATTGATCTTGATCTCAACAATGTTTTCAGATATGAACACAGCTTTTCTGCAGCTATTATTAAAATGTGATTCAGTCAAAGAGCCCCATGACGTGTCGTAAACTGTGATTGGAGAAATTAAGCTTTTCAAAGTTTGGGATCAATTGAACAAATTGTTTTGCAAAATGATTCACTGTTTCCAAGCGTTTGAAACGCCACACGCTGGTGACATCTGCTGGTCAGAGCAGTGTAAATGCAACAAAAACTCAGGCCAAACATGCATAAAAAACCTTTTACAAACACATTGCAAATGTTTTATTGGAAGTAAAATCTATCAAATGCAATTAACTTATAATCTAATATTATTACATTTCAAGTGTCTGTGTAATATGTGTTCTTTTATCAATTTTCAGGTCTTGTTTTGTTTGTTCCATGGATGGCTCAGCTAAACAGGCCAATAAAATACTATTGGCTACTATTATTCTTTCTAATTATACCAATGTCTTATTAAAACTTCCACAAATATATAAAACTGATCAGAGATCATGTAAAAACCATAGGCACTTGTTCAGTGGTTCTCAGTGAATTTGCATGATTCATGGGTTCGCAGAGATGGTCCCCAGCGGTGAGCCATTAAAAATTCAAAACGTTTTGAAACAGTTATGTCGTAACAAAGACTCTTTTACTGAAACCATGTGACTTTGGCAGCTTGATGCACGCTCCGATCGACTGAATCAAAACAAAAGATTTGTAAAGGTTTCAATATTTCACGAAACAGTCTTTCGAAATCGCTCACCAATAGTCGTAAACAGTTGGAAAGATGCGAGCAGCATGGCTGCAGTCGACCTGTTCACTAGGCTCTCCTGGAGGCTAAAGACCTCTAGCGACGAGGATGGGATTCGAACCCACGCGTGCAGAGCAAAATGGATTAGTCCATCGCCTTAACCACTCAGCCACCTCGTCTCGCAATCTCCTGACGACATTAAAGTTGGCAGGTGCCAGGTGCACTAGGCTCTCCAAAACGCTAAAGCCATCACACGACGAGGATGGGATTCGAACCCACGCGTGCAGAGCACAATGGATTAGCAGTCCATCGCCTTAACCACTCGGCCACCTCGTCTCTCGATTGCCCAGCAGCTCGAAGCTGGGCTTTCTGCAGCTATCTTTAGTATGACGGCGTTAAAGTTGGCAGCAAGAAACTTCGAGCAGCTTTTTCCAGACGCACTGTGCTCTCTCGAGCACTAAAGCCATCAAACGACGAGGATGGGATTCGAACCCACGCGTGCAGAGCACAATGGATTAGCAGTCCATCGCCTTAACCACTCGGCCACCTCGTCTCTCGATCGCCTAGCAGCTCGAAGCTGGGCTTTCTGCAGCTATCTTTAATATGACGCCGTTAAAGTTGGCAGCAAGAAACTTCGAGCAGCTTTTTCCAGACGCACTGTGCTCTCTCGAGCACTAATGCCATCAAACAACGAGGAAGGGATTCGAACCCACGCGTGCAGAGCACAAGGGATTAGCAGTCCATCGCCTTAACCACTCGGCCACCTCGTCTCTCGACCGCCTAGCAGCTCGAAGCTGGGCTTTCTGCATCTATCTTTAGTATGACGGCGTTAAAGTTGGCAGCAAGAAACTTCGAGCAGCTTTTTCCAGACGCACTGTGCTCTCTCGAGCACTAAAGCCATCAAACGACGAGGATGGGATTCGAACCCACGCGTGCAGTGCAAAATGGATTAGTCCATCGCCTTAACCACTCAGCCACCTCGTCTCGCAATCTCCTGATGACATTAAAGTTGGTAGGTGCCAGGTGCACTAGGCTCTCCAAGCACTAAAGCCATCAAACGACGAGGATGGGATTCAAACCAACGCATGCAGAGCACAATGGATTAGCAGTCCATCGCCTTAACCACTCAGCCACCTCGTCACTTCACAATCTGACTGAAATTTGGCTGTGGTGTTTTTCTGCAACTAACGTATGACGACGTTAAAGTTGGCAGCAAGGTCCTTCGAGCGGCTATGCCAGGTGCACTGGGCTCTCCGAAACACTAAAGCCATCGAACGACGAGGATGGGATTCGAACCCACGCGTGCAGAGCACAATGGATTAGCAGTCCATCGCCTTAACCACTCGGCCACCTCGTCACACCCTCAGCTGCCGGAAGTGGCATTGAGGTGCTTTTCAGCCACTCTCATTAACAGGACGGAGACAAAGTTCACCATAATGTGTTGTAAATGGTTGGGGAGATGCGAGAGGTAAGCCTCCGACTGACCTGCAAGGAGCATTGGGTTTTATGGGTTAGGAGACTCACAATTGTTTTGAAAGAGGGAGATGTGCTTATGTTTCTTTTGTGTCCTGCTTCTGCTTTGTTGGAAAGAACCTAGAGAGAACGCCAGACTCTAGAAAAAGGTAACAAAGCTGGCATTGGACCTCCCTCAGAATATGTTTGCAGTGTCCTTGCACTCTTCATTATCCTTCCCGACCTTGTAGGGGGCTCGTTGAATCGATCCCGATCTCAAACATGTTCTTGGAGATTGAGGGTTATGACTCCGCCCCTTTGCTGCCAGGATACCCATAATTCTCTCCCCCCAGATTTACGGAAATAGCACACTTTTTTCTTTGAGTGAAGAGAGTACAAGGAATAAACCTTTTTGTGCACATCGCTTGTCTGTTTCGTAGACACACCATTCATCCATCCGTGCCAAAATGCTGATTGGATGGCAGTTTAAAGCTTCTTACCACCCTGTCGTTCCACGTGCAGATAGGTGCACGGAAGACGTTGCGACTTTCGCCGCTATTCTTTCGCAGAGGCAATATCGTAGCCTATGAGGTTTATCCGAGGCGTGATCATTGCTGGTTGAAAACTTTACCCAATACCCCGCCGGGATGACTTGAAATACAGTCAGCCTTGGCAATTTTTGTCGGCCTCTTAGGAGGCTTAATAACTTGTTGAAAATAAGCGGTTGTGTTTTGGTTTCTTTCACGTGTTGTTTTTGCTAAGGTGGCAAAAGCTCACGTCTGGTGAAGGTCTGTCTCAGAGCGCACTTGGAGAGTCTTTGTGTTCTTTATGGTCATATGCAAGCACCAGCTTGCATGTTGTATTGATCTTGATCTCAACAATGTTTTCAGATATGAACACAGCTTTTCTGCAGCTATTATTAAAATGTGATTCAGTCAAAGAGCCCCATGACGTGTCGTAAACTGTGATTGGAGAAATTAAGCTTTTCAAAGTTTGGGATCAATTGAACAAATTGTTTTGCAAAATGATTCACTGTTTCCAAGCGTTTGAAACGCCACACGCTGGTGACATCTGCTGGTCAGAGCAGTGTAAATGCAACAAAAACTCAGGCCAAACATGCATAAAAAACCTTTTACAAACACATTGCAAATGTTTTATTGGAAGTAAAATCTATCAAATGCAATTAACTTATAATCTAATATTATTACATTTCAAGTGTCTGTGTAATATGTGTTCTTTTATCAATTTTCAGGTCTTGTTTTGTTTGTTCCATGGATGGCTCAGCTAAACAGGCCAATAAAATACTATTGGCTACTATTATTCTTTCTAATTATACCAATGTCTTATTAAAACTTCCACAAATATATAAAACTGATCAGAGATCATGTAAAAACCATAGGCACTTGTTCAGTGGTTCTCAGTGAATTTGCATGATTCATGGGTTCGCAGAGATGGTCCCCAGCGGTGAGCCATTAAAAATTCAAAACGTTTTGAAACAGTTATGTCGTAACAAAGACTCTTTTACTGAAACCATGTGACTTTGGCAGCTTGATGCACGCTCCGATCGACTGAATCAAAACAAAAGATTTGTAAAGGTTTCAATATTTCACGAAACAGTCTTTCGAAATCGCTCACCAATAGTCGTAAACAGTTGGAAAGATGCGAGCAGCATGGCTGCAGTCGACCTGTTCACTAGGCTCTCCTGGAGGCTAAAGACCTCTAGCGACGAGGATGGGATTCGAACCCACGCGTGCAGAGCAAAATGGATTAGTCCATCGCCTTAACCACTCAGCCACCTCGTCTCGCAATCTCCTGACGACATTAAAGTTGGCAGGTGCCAGGTGCACTAGGCTCTCCAAAACGCTAAAGCCATCACACGACGAGGATGGGATTCGAACCCACGCGTGCAGAGCACAATGGATTAGCAGTCCATCGCCTTAACCACTCGGCCACCTCGTCTCTCGATTGCCCAGCAGCTCGAAGCTGGGCTTTCTGCAGCTATCTTTAGTATGACGGCGTTAAAGTTGGCAGCAAGAAACTTCGAGCAGCTTTTTCCAGACGCACTGTGCTCTCTCGAGCACTAAAGCCATCAAACGACGAGGATGGGATTCGAACCCACGCGTGCAGAGCACAATGGATTAGCAGTCCATCGCCTTAACCACTCGGCCACCTCGTCTCTCGACCGCCTAGCAGCTCGAAGCTGGGCTTTCTGCATCTATCTTTAGTATGACGGCGTTAAAGTTGGCAGCAAGAAACTTCGAGCAGCTTTTTCCAGACGCACTGTGCTCTCTCGAGCACTAAAGCCATCAAACGACGAGGATGGGATTCGAACCCACGCGTGCAGTGCAAAATGGATTAGTCCATCGCCTTAACCACTCAGCCACCTCGTCTCGCAATCTCCTGATGACATTAAAGTTGGTAGGTGCCAGGTGCACTAGGCTCTCCAAGCACTAAAGCCATCAAACGACGAGGATGGGATTCAAACCAACGCATGCAGAGCACAATGGATTAGCAGTCCATCGCCTTAACCACTCGGCCACCTCGTCACACCCTCAGCTGCCGGAAGTGGCATTGAGGTGCTTTTCAGCCACTCTCATTAACAGGACGGAGACAAAGTTCACCATAATGTGTTGTAAATGGTTGGGGAGATGCGAGAGGTAAGCCTCCGACTGACCTGCAAGGAGCATTGGGTTTTATGGGTTAGGAGACTCACAATTGTTTTGAAAGAGGGAGATGTGCTTATGTTTCTTTTGTGTCCTGCTTCTGCTTTGTTGGAAAGAACCTAGAGAGAACGCCAGACTCTAGAAAAAGGTAACAAAGCTGGCATTGGACCTCCCTCAGAATATGTTTGCAGTGTCCTTGCACTCTTCATTATCCTTCCCGACCTTGTAGGGGGCTCGTTGAATCGATCCCGATCTCAAACATGTTCTTGGAGATTGAGGGTTATGACTCCGCCCCTTTGCTGCCAGGATACCCATAATTCTCTCCCCCCAGATTTACGGAAATAGCACACTTTTTTCTTTGAGTGAAGAGAGTACAAGGAATAAACCTTTTTGTGCACATCGCTTGTCTGTTTCGTAGACACACCATTCATCCATCCGTGCCAAAATGCTGATTGGATGGCAGTTTAAAGCTTCTTACCACCCTGTCGTTCCACGTGCAGATAGGTGCACGGAAGACGTTGCGACTTTCGCCGCTATTCTTTCGCAGAGGCAATATCGTAGCCTATGAGGTTTATCCGAGGCGTGATCATTGCTGGTTGAAAACTTTACCCAATACCCCGCCGGGATGACTTGAAATACAGTCAGCCTTGGCAATTTTTGTCGGCCTCTTAGGAGGCTTAATAACTTGTTGAAAATAAGCGGTTGTGTTTTGGTTTCTTTCACGTGTTGTTTTTGCTAAGGTGGCAAAAGCTCACGTCTGGTGAAGGTCTGTCTCAGAGCGCACTTGGAGAGTCTTTGTGTTCTTTATGGTCATATGCAAGCACCAGCTTGCATGTTGTATTGATCTTGATCTCAACAATGTTTTCAGATATGAACACAGCTTTTCTGCAGCTATTATTAAAATGTGATTCAGTCAAAGAGCCCCATGACGTGTCGTAAACTGTGATTGGAGAAATTAAGCTTTTCAAAGTTTGGGATCAATTGAACAAATTGTTTTGCAAAATGATTCACTGTTTCCAAGCGTTTGAAACGCCACACGCTGGTGACATCTGCTGGTCAGAGCAGTGTAAATGCAACAAAAACTCAGGCCAAACATGCATAAAAAACCTTTTACAAACACATTGCAAATGTTTTATTGGAAGTAAAATCTATCAAATGCAATTAACTTATAATCTAATATTATTACATTTCAAGTGTCTGTGTAATATGTGTTCTTTTATCAATTTTCAGGTCTTGTTTTGTTTGTTCCATGGATGGCTCAGCTAAACAGGCCAATAAAATACTATTGGCTACTATTATTCTTTCTAATTATACCAATGTCTTATTAAAACTTCCACAAATATATAAAACTGATCAGAGATCATGTAAAAACCATAGGCACTTGTTCAGTGGTTCTCAGTGAATTTGCATGATTCATGGGTTCGCAGAGATGGTCCCCAGCGGTGAGCCATTAAAAATTCAAAACGTTTTGAAACAGTTATGTCGTAACAAAGACTCTTTTACTGAAACCATGTGACTTTGGCAGCTTGATGCACGCTCCGATCGACTGAATCAAAACAAAAGATTTGTAAAGGTTTCAATATTTCACGAAACAGTCTTTCGAAATCGCTCACCAATAGTCGTAAACAGTTGGAAAGATGCGAGCAGCATGGCTGCAGTCGACCTGTTCACTAGGCTCTCCTGGAGGCTAAAGACCTCTAGCGACGAGGATGGGATTCGAACCCACGCGTGCAGAGCAAAATGGATTAGTCCATCGCCTTAACCACTCAGCCACCTCGTCTCGCAATCTCCTGACGACATTAAAGTTGGCAGGTGCCAGGTGCACTAGGCTCTCCAAAACGCTAAAGCCATCACACGACGAGGATGGGATTCGAACCCACGCGTGCAGAGCACAATGGATTAGCAGTCCATCGCCTTAACCACTCGGCCACCTCGTCTCTCGATTGCCCAGCAGCTCGAAGCTGGGCTTTCTGCAGCTATCTTTAGTATGACGGCGTTAAAGTTGGCAGCAAGAAACTTCGAGCAGCTTTTTCCAGACGCACTGTGCTCTCTCGAGCACTAAAGCCATCAAACGACGAGGATGGGATTCGAACCCACGCGTGCAGAGCACAATGGATTAGCAGTCCATCGCCTTAACCACTCGGCCACCTCGTCTCTCGATCGCCTAGCAGCTCGAAGCTGGGCTTTCTGCAGCTATCTTTAATATGACGCCGTTAAAGTTGGCAGCAAGAAACTTCGAGCAGCTTTTTCCAGACGCACTGTGCTCTCTCGAGCACTAATGCCATCAAACAACGAGGAAGGGATTCGAACCCACGCGTGCAGAGCACAAGGGATTAGCAGTCCATCGCCTTAACCACTCGGCCACCTCGTCTCTCGACCGCCTAGCAGCTCGAAGCTGGGCTTTCTGCATCTATCTTTAGTATGACGGCGTTAAAGTTGGCAGCAAGAAACTTCGAGCAGCTTTTTCCAGACGCACTGTGCTCTCTCGAGCACTAAAGCCATCAAACGACGAGGATGGGATTCGAACCCACGCGTGCAGTGCAAAATGGATTAGTCCATCGCCTTAACCACTCAGCCACCTCGTCTCGCAATCTCCTGATGACATTAAAGTTGGTAGGTGCCAGGTGCACTAGGCTCTCCAAGCACTAAAGCCATCAAACGACGAGGATGGGATTCAAACCAACGCATGCAGAGCACAATGGATTAGCAGTCCATCGCCTTAACCACTCAGCCACCTCGTCACTTCACAATCTGACTGAAATTTGGCTGTGGTGTTTTTCTGCAACTAACGTATGACGACGTTAAAGTTGGCAGCAAGGTCCTTCGAGCGGCTATGCCAGGTGCACTGGGCTCTCCGAAACACTAAAGCCATCGAACGACGAGGATGGGATTCGAACCCACGCGTGCAGAGCACAATGGATTAGCAGTCCATCGCCTTAACCACTCGGCCACCTCGTCACACCCTCAGCTGCCGGAAGTGGCATTGAGGTGCTTTTCAGCCACTCTCATTAACAGGACGGAGACAAAGTTCACCATAATGTGTTGTAAATGGTTGGGGAGATGCGAGAGGTAAGCCTCCGACTGACCTGCAAGGAGCATTGGGTTTTATGGGTTAGGAGACTCACAATTGTTTTGAAAGAGGGAGATGTGCTTATGTTTCTTTTGTGTCCTGCTTCTGCTTTGTTGGAAAGAACCTAGAGAGAACGCCAGACTCTAGAAAAAGGTAACAAAGCTGGCATTGGACCTCCCTCAGAATATGTTTGCAGTGTCCTTGCACTCTTCATTATCCTTCCCGACCTTGTAGGGGGCTCGTTGAATCGATCCCGATCTCAAACATGTTCTTGGAGATTGAGGGTTATGACTCCGCCCCTTTGCTGCCAGGATACCCATAATTCTCTCCCCCAGATTTACGGAAATAGCACACTTTTTTCTTTGAGTGAAGAGAGTACAAGGAATAAACCTTTTTGTGCACATCGCTTGTCTGTTTCGTAGACACACCATTCATCCATCCGTGCCAAAATGCTGATTGGATGGCAGTTTAAAGCTTCTTACCACCCTGTCGTTCCACGTGCAGATAGGTGCACGGAAGACGTTGCGACTTTCGCCGCTATTCTTTCGCAGAGGCAATATCGTAGCCTATGAGGTTTATCCGAGGCGTGATCATTGCTGGTTGAAAACTTTACCCAATACCCCGCCGGGATGACTTGAAATACAGTCAGCCTTGGCAATTTTTGTCGGCCTCTTAGGAGGCTTAATAACTTGTTGAAAATAAGCGGTTGTGTTTTGGTTTCTTTCACGTGTTGTTTTTGCTAAGGTGGCAAAAGCTCACGTCTGGTGAAGGTCTGTCTCAGAGCGCACTTGGAGAGTCTTTGTGTTCTTTATGGTCATATGCAAGCACCAGCTTGCATGTTGTATTGATCTTGATCTCAACAATGTTTTCAGATATGAACACAGCTTTTCTGCAGCTATTATTAAAATGTGATTCAGTCAAAGAGCCCCATGACGTGTCGTAAACTGTGATTGGAGAAATTAAGCTTTTCAAAGTTTGGGATCAATTGAACAAATTGTTTTGCAAAATGATTCACTGTTTCCAAGCGTTTGAAACGCCACACGCTGGTGACATCTGCTGGTCAGAGCAGTGTAAATGCAACAAAAACTCAGGCCAAACATGCATAAAAAACCTTTTACAAACACATTGCAAATGTTTTATTGGAAGTAAAATCTATCAAATGCAATTAACTTATAATCTAATATTATTACATTTCAAGTGTCTGTGTAATATGTGTTCTTTTATCAATTTTCAGGTCTTGTTTTGTTTGTTCCATGGATGGCTCAGCTAAACAGGCCAATAAAATACTATTGGCTACTATTATTCTTTCTAATTATACCAATGTCTTATTAAAACTTCCACAAATATATAAAACTGATCAGAGATCATGTAAAAACCATAGGCACTTGTTCAGTGGTTCTCAGTGAATTTGCATGATTCATGGGTTCGCAGAGATGGTCCCCAGCGGTGAGCCATTAAAAATTCAAAACGTTTTGAAACAGTTATGTCGTAACAAAGACTCTTTTACTGAAACCATGTGACTTTGGCAGCTTGATGCACGCTCCGATCGACTGAATCAAAACAAAAGATTTGTAAAGGTTTCAATATTTCACGAAACAGTCTTTCGAAATCGCTCACCAATAGTCGTAAACAGTTGGAAAGATGCGAGCAGCATGGCTGCAGTCGACCTGTTCACTAGGCTCTCCTGGAGGCTAAAGACCTCTAGCGACGAGGATGGGATTCGAACCCACGCGTGCAGAGCAAAATGGATTAGTCCATCGCCTTAACCACTCAGCCACCTCGTCTCGCAATCTCCTGACGACATTAAAGTTGGCAGGTGCCAGGTGCACTAGGCTCTCCAAAACGCTAAAGCCATCACACGACGAGGATGGGATTCGAACCCACGCGTGCAGAGCACAATGGATTAGCAGTCCATCGCCTTAACCACTCGGCCACCTCGTCTCTCGATTGCCCAGCAGCTCGAAGCTGGGCTTTCTGCAGCTATCTTTAGTATGACGGCGTTAAAGTTGGCAGCAAGAAACTTCGAGCAGCTTTTTCCAGACGCACTGTGCTCTCTCGAGCACTAAAGCCATCAAACGACGAGGATGGGATTCGAACCCACGCGTGCAGAGCACAATGGATTAGCAGTCCATCGCCTTAACCACTCGGCCACCTCGTCTCTCGATCGCCTAGCAGCTCGAAGCTGGGCTTTCTGCAGCTATCTTTAATATGACGCCGTTAAAGTTGGCAGCAAGAAACTTCGAGCAGCTTTTTCCAGACGCACTGTGCTCTCTCGAGCACTAATGCCATCAAACAACGAGGAAGGGATTCGAACCCACGCGTGCAGAGCACAAGGGATTAGCAGTCCATCGCCTTAACCACTCGGCCACCTCGTCTCTCGACCGCCTAGCAGCTCGAAGCTGGGCTTTCTGCATCTATCTTTAGTATGACGGCGTTAAAGTTGGCAGCAAGAAACTTCGAGCAGCTTTTTCCAGACGCACTGTGCTCTCTCGAGCACTAAAGCCATCAAACGACGAGGATGGGATTCGAACCCACGCGTGCAGTGCAAAATGGATTAGTCCATCGCCTTAACCACTCAGCCACCTCGTCTCGCAATCTCCTGATGACATTAAAGTTGGTAGGTGCCAGGTGCACTAGGCTCTCCAAGCACTAAAGCCATCAAACGACGAGGATGGGATTCAAACCAACGCATGCAGAGCACAATGGATTAGCAGTCCATCGCCTTAACCACTCAGCCACCTCGTCACTTCACAATCTGACTGAAATTTGGCTGTGGTGTTTTTCTGCAACTAACGTATGACGACGTTAAAGTTGGCAGCAAGGTCCTTCGAGCGGCTATGCCAGGTGCACTGGGCTCTCCGAAACACTAAAGCCATCGAACGACGAGGATGGGATTCGAACCCACGCGTGCAGAGCACAATGGATTAGCAGTCCATCGCCTTAACCACTCGGCCACCTCGTCACACCCTCAGCTGCCGGAAGTGGCATTGAGGTGCTTTTCAGCCACTCTCATTAACAGGACGGAGACAAAGTTCACCATAATGTGTTGTAAATGGTTGGGGAGATGCGAGAGGTAAGCCTCCGACTGACCTGCAAGGAGCATTGGGTTTTATGGGTTAGGAGACTCACAATTGTTTTGAAAGAGGGAGATGTGCTTATGTTTCTTTTGTGTCCTGCTTCTGCTTTGTTGGAAAGAACCTAGAGAGAACGCCAGACTCTAGAAAAAGGTAACAAAGCTGGCATTGGACCTCCCTCAGAATATGTTTGCAGTGTCCTTGCACTCTTCATTATCCTTCCCGACCTTGTAGGGGGCTCGTTGAATCGATCCCGATCTCAAACATGTTCTTGGAGATTGAGGGTTATGACTCCGCCCCTTTGCTGCCAGGATACCCATAATTCTCTCCCCCCAGATTTACGGAAATAGCACACTTTTTTCTTTGAGTGAAGAGAGTACAAGGAATAAACCTTTTTGTGCACATCGCTTGTCTGTTTCGTAGACACACCATTCATCCATCCGTGCCAAAATGCTGATTGGATGGCAGTTTAAAGCTTCTTACCACCCTGTCGTTCCACGTGCAGATAGGTGCACGGAAGACGTTGCGACTTTCGCCGCTATTCTTTCGCAGAGGCAATATCGTAGCCTATGAGGTTTATCCGAGGCGTGATCATTGCTGGTTGAAAACTTTACCCAATACCCCGCCGGGATGACTTGAAATACAGTCAGCCTTGGCAATTTTTGTCGGCCTCTTAGGAGGCTTAATAACTTGTTGAAAATAAGCGGTTGTGTTTTGGTTTCTTTCACGTGTTGTTTTTGCTAAGGTGGCAAAAGCTCACGTCTGGTGAAGGTCTGTCTCAGAGCGCACTTGGAGAGTCTTTGTGTTCTTTATGGTCATATGCAAGCACCAGCTTGCATGTTGTATTGATCTTGATCTCAACAATGTTTTCAGATATGAACACAGCTTTTCTGCAGCTATTATTAAAATGTGATTCAGTCAAAGAGCCCCATGACGTGTCGTAAACTGTGATTGGAGAAATTAAGCTTTTCAAAGTTTGGGATCAATTGAACAAATTGTTTTGCAAAATGATTCACTGTTTCCAAGCGTTTGAAACGCCACACGCTGGTGACATCTGCTGGTCAGAGCAGTGTAAATGCAACAAAAACTCAGGCCAAACATGCATAAAAAACCTTTTACAAACACATTGCAAATGTTTTATTGGAAGTAAAATCTATCAAATGCAATTAACTTATAATCTAATATTATTACATTTCAAGTGTCTGTGTAATATGTGTTCTTTTATCAATTTTCAGGTCTTGTTTTGTTTGTTCCATGGATGGCTCAGCTAAACAGGCCAATAAAATACTATTGGCTACTATTATTCTTTCTAATTATACCAATGTCTTATTAAAACTTCCACAAATATATAAAACTGATCAGAGATCATGTAAAAACCATAGGCACTTGTTCAGTGGTTCTCAGTGAATTTGCATGATTCATGGGTTCGCAGAGATGGTCCCCAGCGGTGAGCCATTAAAAATTCAAAACGTTTTGAAACAGTTATGTCGTAACAAAGACTCTTTTACTGAAACCATGTGACTTTGGCAGCTTGATGCACGCTCCGATCGACTGAATCAAAACAAAAGATTTGTAAAGGTTTCAATATTTCACGAAACAGTCTTTCGAAATCGCTCACCAATAGTCGTAAACAGTTGGAAAGATGCGAGCAGCATGGCTGCAGTCGACCTGTTCACTAGGCTCTCCTGGAGGCTAAAGACCTCTAGCGACGAGGATGGGATTCGAACCCACGCGTGCAGAGCAAAATGGATTAGTCCATCGCCTTAACCACTCAGCCACCTCGTCTCGCAATCTCCTGACGACATTAAAGTTGGCAGGTGCCAGGTGCACTAGGCTCTCCAAAACGCTAAAGCCATCACACGACGAGGATGGGATTCGAACCCACGCGTGCAGAGCACAATGGATTAGCAGTCCATCGCCTTAACCACTCGGCCACCTCGTCTCTCGATTGCCCAGCAGCTCGAAGCTGGGCTTTCTGCAGCTATCTTTAGTATGACGGCGTTAAAGTTGGCAGCAAGAAACTTCGAGCAGCTTTTTCCAGACGCACTGTGCTCTCTCGAGCACTAAAGCCATCAAACGACGAGGATGGGATTCGAACCCACGCGTGCAGAGCACAATGGATTAGCAGTCCATCGCCTTAACCACTCGGCCACCTCGTCTCTCGATCGCCTAGCAGCTCGAAGCTGGGCTTTCTGCAGCTATCTTTAATATGACGCCGTTAAAGTTGGCAGCAAGAAACTTCGAGCAGCTTTTTCCAGACGCACTGTGCTCTCTCGAGCACTAATGCCATCAAACAACGAGGAAGGGATTCGAACCCACGCGTGCAGAGCACAAGGGATTAGCAGTCCATCGCCTTAACCACTCGGCCACCTCGTCTCTCGACCGCCTAGCAGCTCGAAGCTGGGCTTTCTGCATCTATCTTTAGTATGACGGCGTTAAAGTTGGCAGCAAGAAACTTCGAGCAGCTTTTTCCAGACGCACTGTGCTCTCTCGAGCACTAAAGCCATCAAACGACGAGGATGGGATTCGAACCCACGCGTGCAGTGCAAAATGGATTAGTCCATCGCCTTAACCACTCAGCCACCTCGTCTCGCAATCTCCTGATGACATTAAAGTTGGTAGGTGCCAGGTGCACTAGGCTCTCCAAGCACTAAAGCCATCAAACGACGAGGATGGGATTCAAACCAACGCATGCAGAGCACAATGGATTAGCAGTCCATCGCCTTAACCACTCAGCCACCTCGTCACTTCACAATCTGACTGAAATTTGGCTGTGGTGTTTTTCTGCAACTAACGTATGACGACGTTAAAGTTGGCAGCAAGGTCCTTCGAGCGGCTATGCCAGGTGCACTGGGCTCTCCGAAACACTAAAGCCATCGAACGACGAGGATGGGATTCGAACCCACGCGTGCAGAGCACAATGGATTAGCAGTCCATCGCCTTAACCACTCGGCCACCTCGTCACACCCTCAGCTGCCGGAAGTGGCATTGAGGTGCTTTTCAGCCACTCTCATTAACAGGACGGAGACAAAGTTCACCATAATGTGTTGTAAATGGTTGGGGAGATGCGAGAGGTAAGCCTCCGACTGACCTGCAAGGAGCATTGGGTTTTATGGGTTAGGAGACTCACAATTGTTTTGAAAGAGGGAGATGTGCTTATGTTTCTTTTGTGTCCTGCTTCTGCTTTGTTGGAAAGAACCTAGAGAGAACGCCAGACTCTAGAAAAAGGTAACAAAGCTGGCATTGGACCTCCCTCAGAATATGTTTGCAGTGTCCTTGCACTCTTCATTATCCTTCCCGACCTTGTAGGGGGCTCGTTGAATCGATCCCGATCTCAAACATGTTCTTGGAGATTGAGGGTTATGACTCCGCCCCTTTGCTGCCAGGATACCCATAATTCTCTCCCCCCAGATTTACGGAAATAGCACACTTTTTTCTTTGAGTGAAGAGAGTACAAGGAATAAACCTTTTTGTGCACATCGCTTGTCTGTTTCGTAGACACACCATTCATCCATCCGTGCCAAAATGCTGATTGGATGGCAGTTTAAAGCTTCTTACCACCCTGTCGTTCCACGTGCAGATAGGTGCACGGAAGACGTTGCGACTTTCGCCGCTATTCTTTCGCAGAGGCAATATCGTAGCCTATGAGGTTTATCCGAGGCGTGATCATTGCTGGTTGAAAACTTTACCCAATACCCCGCCGGGATGACTTGAAATACAGTCAGCCTTGGCAATTTTTGTCGGCCTCTTAGGAGGCTTAATAACTTGTTGAAAATAAGCGGTTGTGTTTTGGTTTCTTTCACGTGTTGTTTTTGCTAAGGTGGCAAAAGCTCACGTCTGGTGAAGGTCTGTCTCAGAGCGCACTTGGAGAGTCTTTGTGTTCTTTATGGTCATATGCAAGCACCAGCTTGCATGTTGTATTGATCTTGATCTCAACAATGTTTTCAGATATGAACACAGCTTTTCTGCAGCTATTATTAAAATGTGATTCAGTCAAAGAGCCCCATGACGTGTCGTAAACTGTGATTGGAGAAATTAAGCTTTTCAAAGTTTGGGATCAATTGAACAAATTGTTTTGCAAAATGATTCACTGTTTCCAAGCGTTTGAAACGCCACACGCTGGTGACATCTGCTGGTCAGAGCAGTGTAAATGCAACAAAAACTCAGGCCAAACATGCATAAAAAACCTTTTACAAACACATTGCAAATGTTTTATTGGAAGTAAAATCTATCAAATGCAATTAACTTATAATCTAATATTATTACATTTCAAGTGTCTGTGTAATATGTGTTCTTTTATCAATTTTCAGGTCTTGTTTTGTTTGTTCCATGGATGGCTCAGCTAAACAGGCCAATAAAATACTATTGGCTACTATTATTCTTTCTAATTATACCAATGTCTTATTAAAACTTCCACAAATATATAAAACTGATCAGAGATCATGTAAAAACCATAGGCACTTGTTCAGTGGTTCTCAGTGAATTTGCATGATTCATGGGTTCGCAGAGATGGTCCCCAGCGGTGAGCCATTAAAAATTCAAAACGTTTTGAAACAGTTATGTCGTAACAAAGACTCTTTTACTGAAACCATGTGACTTTGGCAGCTTGATGCACGCTCCGATCGACTGAATCAAAACAAAAGATTTGTAAAGGTTTCAATATTTCACGAAACAGTCTTTCGAAATCGCTCACCAATAGTCGTAAACAGTTGGAAAGATGCGAGCAGCATGGCTGCAGTCGACCTGTTCACTAGGCTCTCCTGGAGGCTAAAGACCTCTAGCGACGAGGATGGGATTCGAACCCACGCGTGCAGAGCAAAATGGATTAGTCCATCGCCTTAACCACTCAGCCACCTCGTCTCGCAATCTCCTGACGACATTAAAGTTGGCAGGTGCCAGGTGCACTAGGCTCTCCAAAACGCTAAAGCCATCACACGACGAGGATGGGATTCGAACCCACGCGTGCAGAGCACAATGGATTAGCAGTCCATCGCCTTAACCACTCGGCCACCTCGTCTCTCGATTGCCCAGCAGCTCGAAGCTGGGCTTTCTGCAGCTATCTTTAGTATGACGGCGTTAAAGTTGGCAGCAAGAAACTTCGAGCAGCTTTTTCCAGACGCACTGTGCTCTCTCGAGCACTAAAGCCATCAAACGACGAGGATGGGATTCGAACCCACGCGTGCAGAGCACAATGGATTAGCAGTCCATCGCCTTAACCACTCGGCCACCTCGTCTCTCGATCGCCTAGCAGCTCGAAGCTGGGCTTTCTGCAGCTATCTTTAATATGACGCCGTTAAAGTTGGCAGCAAGAAACTTCGAGCAGCTTTTTCCAGACGCACTGTGCTCTCTCGAGCACTAATGCCATCAAACAACGAGGAAGGGATTCGAACCCACGCGTGCAGAGCACAAGGGATTAGCAGTCCATCGCCTTAACCACTCGGCCACCTCGTCTCTCGACCGCCTAGCAGCTCGAAGCTGGGCTTTCTGCATCTATCTTTAGTATGACGGCGTTAAAGTTGGCAGCAAGAAACTTCGAGCAGCTTTTTCCAGACGCACTGTGCTCTCTCGAGCACTAAAGCCATCAAACGACGAGGATGGGATTCGAACCCACGCGTGCAGTGCAAAATGGATTAGTCCATCGCCTTAACCACTCAGCCACCTCGTCTCGCAATCTCCTGATGACATTAAAGTTGGTAGGTGCCAGGTGCACTAGGCTCTCCAAGCACTAAAGCCATCAAACGACGAGGATGGGATTCAAACCAACGCATGCAGAGCACAATGGATTAGCAGTCCATCGCCTTAACCACTCAGCCACCTCGTCACTTCACAATCTGACTGAAATTTGGCTGTGGTGTTTTTCTGCAACTAACGTATGACGACGTTAAAGTTGGCAGCAAGGTCCTTCGAGCGGCTATGCCAGGTGCACTGGGCTCTCCGAAACACTAAAGCCATCGAACGACGAGGATGGGATTCGAACCCACGCGTGCAGAGCACAATGGATTAGCAGTCCATCGCCTTAACCACTCGGCCACCTCGTCACACCCTCAGCTGCCGGAAGTGGCATTGAGGTGCTTTTCAGCCACTCTCATTAACAGGACGGAGACAAAGTTCACCATAATGTGTTGTAAATGGTTGGGGAGATGCGAGAGGTAAGCCTCCGACTGACCTGCAAGGAGCATTGGGTTTTATGGGTTAGGAGACTCACAATTGTTTTGAAAGAGGGAGATGTGCTTATGTTTCTTTTGTGTCCTGCTTCTGCTTTGTTGGAAAGAACCTAGAGAGAACGCCAGACTCTAGAAAAAGGTAACAAAGCTGGCATTGGACCTCCCTCAGAATATGTTTGCAGTGTCCTTGCACTCTTCATTATCCTTCCCGACCTTGTAGGGGGCTCGTTGAATCGATCCCGATCTCAAACATGTTCTTGGAGATTGAGGGTTATGACTCCGCCCCTTTGCTGCCAGGATACCCATAATTCTCTCCCCCAGATTTACGGAAATAGCACACTTTTTTCTTTGAGTGAAGAGAGTACAAGGAATAAACCTTTTTGTGCACATCGCTTGTCTGTTTCGTAGACACACCATTCATCCATCCGTGCCAAAATGCTGATTGGATGGCAGTTTAAAGCTTCTTACCACCCTGTCGTTCCACGTGCAGATAGGTGCACGGAAGACGTTGCGACTTTCGCCGCTATTCTTTCGCAGAGGCAATATCGTAGCCTATGAGGTTTATCCGAGGCGTGATCATTGCTGGTTGAAAACTTTACCCAATACCCCGCCGGGATGACTTGAAATACAGTCAGCCTTGGCAATTTTTGTCGGCCTCTTAGGAGGCTTAATAACTTGTTGAAAATAAGCGGTTGTGTTTTGGTTTCTTTCACGTGTTGTTTTTGCTAAGGTGGCAAAAGCTCACGTCTGGTGAAGGTCTGTCTCAGAGCGCACTTGGAGAGTCTTTGTGTTCTTTATGGTCATATGCAAGCACCAGCTTGCATGTTGTATTGATCTTGATCTCAACAATGTTTTCAGATATGAACACAGCTTTTCTGCAGCTATTATTAAAATGTGATTCAGTCAAAGAGCCCCATGACGTGTCGTAAACTGTGATTGGAGAAATTAAGCTTTTCAAAGTTTGGGATCAATTGAACAAATTGTTTTGCAAAATGATTCACTGTTTCCAAGCGTTTGAAACGCCACACGCTGGTGACATCTGCTGGTCAGAGCAGTGTAAATGCAACAAAAACTCAGGCCAAACATGCATAAAAAACCTTTTACAAACACATTGCAAATGTTTTATTGGAAGTAAAATCTATCAAATGCAATTAACTTATAATCTAATATTATTACATTTCAAGTGTCTGTGTAATATGTGTTCTTTTATCAATTTTCAGGTCTTGTTTTGTTTGTTCCATGGATGGCTCAGCTAAACAGGCCAATAAAATACTATTGGCTACTATTATTCTTTCTAATTATACCAATGTCTTATTAAAACTTCCACAAATATATAAAACTGATCAGAGATCATGTAAAAACCATAGGCACTTGTTCAGTGGTTCTCAGTGAATTTGCATGATTCATGGGTTCGCAGAGATGGTCCCCAGCGGTGAGCCATTAAAAATTCAAAACGTTTTGAAACAGTTATGTCGTAACAAAGACTCTTTTACTGAAACCATGTGACTTTGGCAGCTTGATGCACGCTCCGATCGACTGAATCAAAACAAAAGATTTGTAAAGGTTTCAATATTTCACGAAACAGTCTTTCGAAATCGCTCACCAATAGTCGTAAACAGTTGGAAAGATGCGAGCAGCATGGCTGCAGTCGACCTGTTCACTAGGCTCTCCTGGAGGCTAAAGACCTCTAGCGACGAGGATGGGATTCGAACCCACGCGTGCAGAGCAAAATGGATTAGTCCATCGCCTTAACCACTCAGCCACCTCGTCTCGCAATCTCCTGACGACATTAAAGTTGGCAGGTGCCAGGTGCACTAGGCTCTCCAAAACGCTAAAGCCATCACACGACGAGGATGGGATTCGAACCCACGCGTGCAGAGCACAATGGATTAGCAGTCCATCGCCTTAACCACTCGGCCACCTCGTCTCTCGATTGCCCAGCAGCTCGAAGCTGGGCTTTCTGCAGCTATCTTTAGTATGACGGCGTTAAAGTTGGCAGCAAGAAACTTCGAGCAGCTTTTTCCAGACGCACTGTGCTCTCTCGAGCACTAAAGCCATCAAACGACGAGGATGGGATTCGAACCCACGCGTGCAGAGCACAATGGATTAGCAGTCCATCGCCTTAACCACTCGGCCACCTCGTCTCTCGATCGCCTAGCAGCTCGAAGCTGGGCTTTCTGCAGCTATCTTTAATATGACGCCGTTAAAGTTGGCAGCAAGAAACTTCGAGCAGCTTTTTCCAGACGCACTGTGCTCTCTCGAGCACTAATGCCATCAAACAACGAGGAAGGGATTCGAACCCACGCGTGCAGAGCACAAGGGATTAGCAGTCCATCGCCTTAACCACTCGGCCACCTCGTCTCTCGACCGCCTAGCAGCTCGAAGCTGGGCTTTCTGCATCTATCTTTAGTATGACGGCGTTAAAGTTGGCAGCAAGAAACTTCGAGCAGCTTTTTCCAGACGCACTGTGCTCTCTCGAGCACTAAAGCCATCAAACGACGAGGATGGGATTCGAACCCACGCGTGCAGTGCAAAATGGATTAGTCCATCGCCTTAACCACTCAGCCACCTCGTCTCGCAATCTCCTGATGACATTAAAGTTGGTAGGTGCCAGGTGCACTAGGCTCTCCAAGCACTAAAGCCATCAAACGACGAGGATGGGATTCAAACCAACGCATGCAGAGCACAATGGATTAGCAGTCCATCGCCTTAACCACTCAGCCACCTCGTCACTTCACAATCTGACTGAAATTTGGCTGTGGTGTTTTTCTGCAACTAACGTATGACGACGTTAAAGTTGGCAGCAAGGTCCTTCGAGCGGCTATGCCAGGTGCACTGGGCTCTCCGAAACACTAAAGCCATCGAACGACGAGGATGGGATTCGAACCCACGCGTGCAGAGCACAATGGATTAGCAGTCCATCGCCTTAACCACTCGGCCACCTCGTCACACCCTCAGCTGCCGGAAGTGGCATTGAGGTGCTTTTCAGCCACTCTCATTAACAGGACGGAGACAAAGTTCACCATAATGTGTTGTAAATGGTTGGGGAGATGCGAGAGGTAAGCCTCCGACTGACCTGCAAGGAGCATTGGGTTTTATGGGTTAGGAGACTCACAATTGTTTTGAAAGAGGGAGATGTGCTTATGTTTCTTTTGTGTCCTGCTTCTGCTTTGTTGGAAAGAACCTAGAGAGAACGCCAGACTCTAGAAAAAGGTAACAAAGCTGGCATTGGACCTCCCTCAGAATATGTTTGCAGTGTCCTTGCACTCTTCATTATCCTTCCCGACCTTGTAGGGGGCTCGTTGAATCGATCCCGATCTCAAACATGTTCTTGGAGATTGAGGGTTATGACTCCGCCCCTTTGCTGCCAGGATACCCATAATTCTCTCCCCCCAGATTTACGGAAATAGCACACTTTTTTCTTTGAGTGAAGAGAGTACAAGGAATAAACCTTTTTGTGCACATCGCTTGTCTGTTTCGTAGACACACCATTCATCCATCCGTGCCAAAATGCTGATTGGATGGCAGTTTAAAGCTTCTTACCACCCTGTCGTTCCACGTGCAGATAGGTGCACGGAAGACGTTGCGACTTTCGCCGCTATTCTTTCGCAGAGGCAATATCGTAGCCTATGAGGTTTATCCGAGGCGTGATCATTGCTGGTTGAAAACTTTACCCAATACCCCGCCGGGATGACTTGAAATACAGTCAGCCTTGGCAATTTTTGTCGGCCTCTTAGGAGGCTTAATAACTTGTTGAAAATAAGCGGTTGTGTTTTGGTTTCTTTCACGTGTTGTTTTTGCTAAGGTGGCAAAAGCTCACGTCTGGTGAAGGTCTGTCTCAGAGCGCACTTGGAGAGTCTTTGTGTTCTTTATGGTCATATGCAAGCACCAGCTTGCATGTTGTATTGATCTTGATCTCAACAATGTTTTCAGATATGAACACAGCTTTTCTGCAGCTATTATTAAAATGTGATTCAGTCAAAGAGCCCCATGACGTGTCGTAAACTGTGATTGGAGAAATTAAGCTTTTCAAAGTTTGGGATCAATTGAACAAATTGTTTTGCAAAATGATTCACTGTTTCCAAGCGTTTGAAACGCCACACGCTGGTGACATCTGCTGGTCAGAGCAGTGTAAATGCAACAAAAACTCAGGCCAAACATGCATAAAAAACCTTTTACAAACACATTGCAAATGTTTTATTGGAAGTAAAATCTATCAAATGCAATTAACTTATAATCTAATATTATTACATTTCAAGTGTCTGTGTAATATGTGTTCTTTTATCAATTTTCAGGTCTTGTTTTGTTTGTTCCATGGATGGCTCAGCTAAACAGGCCAATAAAATACTATTGGCTACTATTATTCTTTCTAATTATACCAATGTCTTATTAAAACTTCCACAAATATATAAAACTGATCAGAGATCATGTAAAAACCATAGGCACTTGTTCAGTGGTTCTCAGTGAATTTGCATGATTCATGGGTTCGCAGAGATGGTCCCCAGCGGTGAGCCATTAAAAATTCAAAACGTTTTGAAACAGTTATGTCGTAACAAAGACTCTTTTACTGAAACCATGTGACTTTGGCAGCTTGATGCACGCTCCGATCGACTGAATCAAAACAAAAGATTTGTAAAGGTTTCAATATTTCACGAAACAGTCTTTCGAAATCGCTCACCAATAGTCGTAAACAGTTGGAAAGATGCGAGCAGCATGGCTGCAGTCGACCTGTTCACTAGGCTCTCCTGGAGGCTAAAGACCTCTAGCGACGAGGATGGGATTCGAACCCACGCGTGCAGAGCAAAATGGATTAGTCCATCGCCTTAACCACTCAGCCACCTCGTCTCGCAATCTCCTGACGACATTAAAGTTGGCAGGTGCCAGGTGCACTAGGCTCTCCAAAACGCTAAAGCCATCACACGACGAGGATGGGATTCGAACCCACGCGTGCAGAGCACAATGGATTAGCAGTCCATCGCCTTAACCACTCGGCCACCTCGTCTCTCGATTGCCCAGCAGCTCGAAGCTGGGCTTTCTGCAGCTATCTTTAGTATGACGGCGTTAAAGTTGGCAGCAAGAAACTTCGAGCAGCTTTTTCCAGACGCACTGTGCTCTCTCGAGCACTAAAGCCATCAAACGACGAGGATGGGATTCGAACCCACGCGTGCAGAGCACAATGGATTAGCAGTCCATCGCCTTAACCACTCGGCCACCTCGTCTCTCGATCGCCTAGCAGCTCGAAGCTGGGCTTTCTGCAGCTATCTTTAATATGACGCCGTTAAAGTTGGCAGCAAGAAACTTCGAGCAGCTTTTTCCAGACGCACTGTGCTCTCTCGAGCACTAATGCCATCAAACAACGAGGAAGGGATTCGAACCCACGCATGCAGAACACAAGGGATTAGCAGTCCATCGCCTTAACCACTCGGCCACCTCGTCTCTCGACCGCCTCGCAGCTCGAAGCTGGGCTTTCTGCATCTATCTTTAGTATGACGGCGTTAAAGTTGGCAGCAAGAAACTTCGAGCAGCTTTTTCCAGACGCCATCAAACGACGAGGATGGGATTCGAACCCACGCGTGCAGTGCAAAATGGATTAGTCCATCGCCTTAACCACTCAGCCACCTCGTCTCGCAATCTCCTGATGACATTAAAGTTGGTAGGTGCCAGGTGCACTAGGCTCTCCAAGCACTAAAGCCATCAAACGACGAGGATGGGATTCAAACCAACGCATGCAGAGCACAATGGATTAGCAGTCCATCGCCTTAACCACTCAGCCACCTCGTCACTTCACAATCTGACTGAAATTTGGCTGTGGTGTTTTTCTGCAACTAACGTATGACGACGTTAAAGTTGGCAGCAAGGTCCTTCGAGCGGCTATGCCAGGTGCACTGGGCTCTCCGAAACACTAAAGCCATCGAACGACGAGGATGGGATTCGAACCCACGCGTGCAGAGCACAATGGATTAGCAGTCCATCGCCTTAACCACTCGGCCACCTCGTCACACCCTCAGCTGCCGGAAGTGGCATTGAGGTGCTTTTCAGCCACTCTCATTAACAGGACGGAGACAAAGTTCACCATAATGTGTTGTAAATGGTTGGGGAGATGCGAGAGGTAAGCCTCCGACTGACCTGCAAGGAGCATTGGGTTTTATGGGTTAGGAGACTCACAATTGTTTTGAAAGAGGGAGATGTGCTTATGTTTCTTTTGTGTCCTGCTTCTGCTTTGTTGGAAAGAACCTAGAGAGAACGCCAGACTCTAGAAAAAGGTAACAAAGCTGGCATTGGACCTCCCTCAGAATATGTTTGCAGTGTCCTTGCACTCTTCATTATCCTTCCCGACCTTGTAGGGGGCTCGTTGAATCGATCCCGATCTCAAACATGTTCTTGGAGATTGAGGGTTATGACTCCGCCCCTTTGCTGCCAGGATACCCATAATTCTCTCCCCCCAGATTTACGGAAATAGCACACTTTTTTCTTTGAGTGAAGAGAGTACAAGGAATAAACCTTTTTGTGCACATCGCTTGTCTGTTTCGTAGACACACCATTCATCCATCCGTGCCAAAATGCTGATTGGATGGCAGTTTAAAGCTTCTTACCACCCTGTCGTTCCACGTGCAGATAGGTGCACGGAAGACGTTGCGACTTTCGCCGCTATTCTTTCGCAGAGGCAATATCGTAGCCTATGAGGTTTATCCGAGGCGTGATCATTGCTGGTTGAAAACTTTACCCAATACCCCGCCGGGATGACTTGAAATACAGTCAGCCTTGGCAATTTTTGTCGGCCTCTTAGGAGGCTTAATAACTTGTTGAAAATAAGCGGTTGTGTTTTGGTTTCTTTCACGTGTTGTTTTTGCTAAGGTGGCAAAAGCTCACGTCTGGTGAAGGTCTGTCTCAGAGCGCACTTGGAGAGTCTTTGTGTTCTTTATGGTCATATGCAAGCACCAGCTTGCATGTTGTATTGATCTTGATCTCAACAATGTTTTCAGATATGAACACAGCTTTTCTGCAGCTATTATTAAAATGTGATTCAGTCAAAGAGCCCCATGACGTGTCGTAAACTGTGATTGGAGAAATTAAGCTTTTCAAAGTTTGGGATCAATTGAACAAATTGTTTTGCAAAATGATTCACTGTTTCCAAGCGTTTGAAACGCCACACGCTGGTGACATCTGCTGGTCAGAGCAGTGTAAATGCAACAAAAACTCAGGCCAAACATGCATAAAAAACCTTTTACAAACACATTGCAAATGTTTTATTGGAAGTAAAATCTATCAAATGCAATTAACTTATAATCTAATATTATTACATTTCAAGTGTCTGTGTAATATGTGTTCTTTTATCAATTTTCAGGTCTTGTTTTGTTTGTTCCATGGATGGCTCAGCTAAACAGGCCAATAAAATACTATTGGCTACTATTATTCTTTCTAATTATACCAATGTCTTATTAAAACTTCCACAAATATATAAAACTGATCAGAGATCATGTAAAAACCATAGGCACTTGTTCAGTGGTTCTCAGTGAATTTGCATGATTCATGGGTTCGCAGAGATGGTCCCCAGCGGTGAGCCATTAAAAATTCAAAACGTTTTGAAACAGTTATGTCGTAACAAAGACTCTTTTACTGAAACCATGTGACTTTGGCAGCTTGATGCACGCTCCGATCGACTGAATCAAAACAAAAGATTTGTAAAGGTTTCAATATTTCACGAAACAGTCTTTCGAAATCGCTCACCAATAGTCGTAAACAGTTGGAAAGATGCGAGCAGCATGGCTGCAGTCGACCTGTTCACTAGGCTCTCCTGGAGGCTAAAGACCTCTAGCGACGAGGATGGGATTCGAACCCACGCGTGCAGAGCAAAATGGATTAGTCCATCGCCTTAACCACTCAGCCACCTCGTCTCGCAATCTCCTGACGACATTAAAGTTGGCAGGTGCCAGGTGCACTAGGCTCTCCAAAACGCTAAAGCCATCACACGACGAGGATGGGATTCGAACCCACGCGTGCAGAGCACAATGGATTAGCAGTCCATCGCCTTAACCACTCGGCCACCTCGTCTCTCGATTGCCCAGCAGCTCGAAGCTGGGCTTTCTGCAGCTATCTTTAGTATGACGGCGTTAAAGTTGGCAGCAAGAAACTTCGAGCAGCTTTTTCCAGACGCACTGTGCTCTCTCGAGCACTAAAGCCATCAAACGACGAGGATGGGATTCGAACCCACGCGTGCAGAGCACAATGGATTAGCAGTCCATCGCCTTAACCACTCGGCCACCTCGTCTCTCGATCGCCTAGCAGCTCGAAGCTGGGCTTTCTGCAGCTATCTTTAATATGACGCCGTTAAAGTTGGCAGCAAGAAACTTCGAGCAGCTTTTTCCAGACGCACTGTGCTCTCTCGAGCACTAATGCCATCAAACAACGAGGAAGGGATTCGAACCCACGCGTGCAGAGCACAAGGGATTAGCAGTCCATCGCCTTAACCACTCGGCCACCTCGTCTCTCGACCGCCTAGCAGCTCGAAGCTGGGCTTTCTGCATCTATCTTTAGTATGACGGCGTTAAAGTTGGCAGCAAGAAACTTCGAGCAGCTTTTTCCAGACGCACTGTGCTCTCTCGAGCACTAAAGCCATCAAACGACGAGGATGGGATTCGAACCCACGCGTGCAGTGCAAAATGGATTAGTCCATCGCCTTAACCACTCAGCCACCTCGTCTCGCAATCTCCTGATGACATTAAAGTTGGTAGGTGCCAGGTGCACTAGGCTCTCCAAGCACTAAAGCCATCAAACGACGAGGATGGGATTCAAACCAACGCATGCAGAGCACAATGGATTAGCAGTCCATCGCCTTAACCACTCAGCCACCTCGTCACTTCACAATCTGACTGAAATTTGGCTGTGGTGTTTTTCTGCAACTAACGTATGACGACGTTAAAGTTGGCAGCAAGGTCCTTCGAGCGGCTATGCCAGGTGCACTGGGCTCTCCGAAACACTAAAGCCATCGAACGACGAGGATGGGATTCGAACCCACGCGTGCAGAGCACAATGGATTAGCAGTCCATCGCCTTAACCACTCGGCCACCTCGTCACACCCTCAGCTGCCGGAAGTGGCATTGAGGTGCTTTTCAGCCACTCTCATTAACAGGACGGAGACAAAGTTCACCATAATGTGTTGTAAATGGTTGGGGAGATGCGAGAGGTAAGCCTCCGACTGACCTGCAAGGAGCATTGGGTTTTATGGGTTAGGAGACTCACAATTGTTTTGAAAGAGGGAGATGTGCTTATGTTTCTTTTGTGTCCTGCTTCTGCTTTGTTGGAAAGAACCTAGAGAGAACGCCAGACTCTAGAAAAAGGTAACAAAGCTGGCATTGGACCTCCCTCAGAATATGTTTGCAGTGTCCTTGCACTCTTCATTATCCTTCCCGACCTTGTAGGGGGCTCGTTGAATCGATCCCGATCTCAAACATGTTCTTGGAGATTGAGGGTTATGACTCCGCCCCTTTGCTGCCAGGATACCCATAATTCTCTCCCCCCAGATTTACGGAAATAGCACACTTTTTTCTTTGAGTGAAGAGAGTACAAGGAATAAACCTTTTTGTGCACATCGCTTGTCTGTTTCGTAGACACACCATTCATCCATCCGTGCCAAAATGCTGATTGGATGGCAGTTTAAAGCTTCTTACCACCCTGTCGTTCCACGTGCAGATAGGTGCACGGAAGACGTTGCGACTTTCGCCGCTATTCTTTCGCAGAGGCAATATCGTAGCCTATGAGGTTTATCCGAGGCGTGATCATTGCTGGTTGAAAACTTTACCCAATACCCCGCCGGGATGACTTGAAATACAGTCAGCCTTGGCAATTTTTGTCGGCCTCTTAGGAGGCTTAATAACTTGTTGAAAATAAGCGGTTGTGTTTTGGTTTCTTTCACGTGTTGTTTTTGCTAAGGTGGCAAAAGCTCACGTCTGGTGAAGGTCTGTCTCAGAGCGCACTTGGAGAGTCTTTGTGTTCTTTATGGTCATATGCAAGCACCAGCTTGCATGTTGTATTGATCTTGATCTCAACAATGTTTTCAGATATGAACACAGCTTTTCTGCAGCTATTATTAAAATGTGATTCAGTCAAAGAGCCCCATGACGTGTCGTAAACTGTGATTGGAGAAATTAAGCTTTTCAAAGTTTGGGATCAATTGAACAAATTGTTTTGCAAAATGATTCACTGTTTCCAAGCGTTTGAAACGCCACACGCTGGTGACATCTGCTGGTCAGAGCAGTGTAAATGCAACAAAAACTCAGGCCAAACATGCATAAAAAACCTTTTACAAACACATTGCAAATGTTTTATTGGAAGTAAAATCTATCAAATGCAATTAACTTATAATCTAATATTATTACATTTCAAGTGTCTGTGTAATATGTGTTCTTTTATCAATTTTCAGGTCTTGTTTTGTTTGTTCCATGGATGGCTCAGCTAAACAGGCCAATAAAATACTATTGGCTACTATTATTCTTTCTAATTATACCAATGTCTTATTAAAACTTCCACAAATATATAAAACTGATCAGAGATCATGTAAAAACCATAGGCACTTGTTCAGTGGTTCTCAGTGAATTTGCATGATTCATGGGTTCGCAGAGATGGTCCCCAGCGGTGAGCCATTAAAAATTCAAAACGTTTTGAAACAGTTATGTCGTAACAAAGACTCTTTTACTGAAACCATGTGACTTTGGCAGCTTGATGCACGCTCCGATCGACTGAATCAAAACAAAAGATTTGTAAAGGTTTCAATATTTCACGAAACAGTCTTTCGAAATCGCTCACCAATAGTCGTAAACAGTTGGAAAGATGCGAGCAGCATGGCTGCAGTCGACCTGTTCACTAGGCTCTCCTGGAGGCTAAAGACCTCTAGCGACGAGGATGGGATTCGAACCCACGCGTGCAGAGCAAAATGGATTAGTCCATCGCCTTAACCACTCAGCCACCTCGTCTCGCAATCTCCTGACGACATTAAAGTTGGCAGGTGCCAGGTGCACTAGGCTCTCCAAAACGCTAAAGCCATCACACGACGAGGATGGGATTCGAACCCACGCGTGCAGAGCACAATGGATTAGCAGTCCATCGCCTTAACCACTCGGCCACCTCGTCTCTCGATTGCCCAGCAGCTCGAAGCTGGGCTTTCTGCAGCTATCTTTAGTATGACGGCGTTAAAGTTGGCAGCAAGAAACTTCGAGCAGCTTTTTCCAGACGCACTGTGCTCTCTCGAGCACTAAAGCCATCAAACGACGAGGATGGGATTCGAACCCACGCGTGCAGAGCACAATGGATTAGCAGTCCATCGCCTTAACCACTCGGCCACCTCGTCTCTCGATCGCCTAGCAGCTCGAAGCTGGGCTTTCTGCAGCTATCTTTAATATGACGCCGTTAAAGTTGGCAGCAAGAAACTTCGAGCAGCTTTTTCCAGACGCACTGTGCTCTCTCGAGCACTAATGCCATCAAACAACGAGGAAGGGATTCGAACCCACGCGTGCAGAGCACAAGGGATTAGCAGTCCATCGCCTTAACCACTCGGCCACCTCGTCTCTCGACCGCCTAGCAGCTCGAAGCTGGGCTTTCTGCATCTATCTTTAGTATGACGGCGTTAAAGTTGGCAGCAAGAAACTTCGAGCAGCTTTTTCCAGACGCACTGTGCTCTCTCGAGCACTAAAGCCATCAAACGACGAGGATGGGATTCGAACCCACGCGTGCAGTGCAAAATGGATTAGTCCATCGCCTTAACCACTCAGCCACCTCGTCTCGCAATCTCCTGATGACATTAAAGTTGGTAGGTGCCAGGTGCACTAGGCTCTCCAAGCACTAAAGCCATCAAACGACGAGGATGGGATTCAAACCAACGCATGCAGAGCACAATGGATTAGCAGTCCATCGCCTTAACCACTCAGCCACCTCGTCACTTCACAATCTGACTGAAATTTGGCTGTGGTGTTTTTCTGCAACTAACGTATGACGACGTTAAAGTTGGCAGCAAGGTCCTTCGAGCGGCTATGCCAGGTGCACTGGGCTCTCCGAAACACTAAAGCCATCGAACGACGAGGATGGGATTCGAACCCACGCGTGCAGAGCACAATGGATTAGCAGTCCATCGCCTTAACCACTCGGCCACCTCGTCACACCCTCAGCTGCCGGAAGTGGCATTGAGGTGCTTTTCAGCCACTCTCATTAACAGGACGGAGACAAAGTTCACCATAATGTGTTGTAAATGGTTGGGGAGATGCGAGAGGTAAGCCTCCGACTGACCTGCAAGGAGCATTGGGTTTTATGGGTTAGGAGACTCACAATTGTTTTGAAAGAGGGAGATGTGCTTATGTTTCTTTTGTGTCCTGCTTCTGCTTTGTTGGAAAGAACCTAGAGAGAACGCCAGACTCTAGAAAAAGGTAACAAAGCTGGCATTGGACCTCCCTCAGAATATGTTTGCAGTGTCCTTGCACTCTTCATTATCCTTCCCGACCTTGTAGGGGGCTCGTTGAATCGATCCCGATCTCAAACATGTTCTTGGAGATTGAGGGTTATGACTCCGCCCCTTTGCTGCCAGGATACCCATAATTCTCTCCCCCAGATTTACGGAAATAGCACACTTTTTTCTTTGAGTGAAGAGAGTACAAGGAATAAACCTTTTTGTGCACATCGCTTGTCTGTTTCGTAGACACACCATTCATCCATCCGTGCCAAAATGCTGATTGGATGGCAGTTTAAAGCTTCTTACCACCCTGTCGTTCCACGTGCAGATAGGTGCACGGAAGACGTTGCGACTTTCGCCGCTATTCTTTCGCAGAGGCAATATCGTAGCCTATGAGGTTTATCCGAGGCGTGATCATTGCTGGTTGAAAACTTTACCCAATACCCCGCCGGGATGACTTGAAATACAGTCAGCCTTGGCAATTTTTGTCGGCCTCTTAGGAGGCTTAATAACTTGTTGAAAATAAGCGGTTGTGTTTTGGTTTCTTTCACGTGTTGTTTTTGCTAAGGTGGCAAAAGCTCACGTCTGGTGAAGGTCTGTCTCAGAGCGCACTTGGAGAGTCTTTGTGTTCTTTATGGTCATATGCAAGCACCAGCTTGCATGTTGTATTGATCTTGATCTCAACAATGTTTTCAGATATGAACACAGCTTTTCTGCAGCTATTATTAAAATGTGATTCAGTCAAAGAGCCCCATGACGTGTCGTAAACTGTGATTGGAGAAATTAAGCTTTTCAAAGTTTGGGATCAATTGAACAAATTGTTTTGCAAAATGATTCACTGTTTCCAAGCGTTTGAAACGCCACACGCTGGTGACATCTGCTGGTCAGAGCAGTGTAAATGCAACAAAAACTCAGGCCAAACATGCATAAAAAACCTTTTACAAACACATTGCAAATGTTTTATTGGAAGTAAAATCTATCAAATGCAATTAACTTATAATCTAATATTATTACATTTCAAGTGTCTGTGTAATATGTGTTCTTTTATCAATTTTCAGGTCTTGTTTTGTTTGTTCCATGGATGGCTCAGCTAAACAGGCCAATAAAATACTATTGGCTACTATTATTCTTTCTAATTATACCAATGTCTTATTAAAACTTCCACAAATATATAAAACTGATCAGAGATCATGTAAAAACCATAGGCACTTGTTCAGTGGTTCTCAGTGAATTTGCATGATTCATGGGTTCGCAGAGATGGTCCCCAGCGGTGAGCCATTAAAAATTCAAAACGTTTTGAAACAGTTATGTCGTAACAAAGACTCTTTTACTGAAACCATGTGACTTTGGCAGCTTGATGCACGCTCCGATCGACTGAATCAAAACAAAAGATTTGTAAAGGTTTCAATATTTCACGAAACAGTCTTTCGAAATCGCTCACCAATAGTCGTAAACAGTTGGAAAGATGCGAGCAGCATGGCTGCAGTCGACCTGTTCACTAGGCTCTCCTGGAGGCTAAAGACCTCTAGCGACGAGGATGGGATTCGAACCCACGCGTGCAGAGCAAAATGGATTAGTCCATCGCCTTAACCACTCAGCCACCTCGTCTCGCAATCTCCTGACGACATTAAAGTTGGCAGGTGCCAGGTGCACTAGGCTCTCCAAAACGCTAAAGCCATCACACGACGAGGATGGGATTCGAACCCACGCGTGCAGAGCACAATGGATTAGCAGTCCATCGCCTTAACCACTCGGCCACCTCGTCTCTCGATTGCCCAGCAGCTCGAAGCTGGGCTTTCTGCAGCTATCTTTAGTATGACGGCGTTAAAGTTGGCAGCAAGAAACTTCGAGCAGCTTTTTCCAGACGCACTGTGCTCTCTCGAGCACTAAAGCCATCAAACGACGAGGATGGGATTCGAACCCACGCGTGCAGTGCAAAATGGATTAGTCCATCGCCTTAACCACTCAGCCACCTCGTCTCGCAATCTCCTGATGACATTAAAGTTGGTAGGTGCCAGGTGCACTAGGCTCTCCAAGCACTAAAGCCATCAAACGACGAGGATGGGATTCAAACCAACGCATGCAGAGCACAATGGATTAGCAGTCCATCGCCTTAACCACTCAGCCACCTCGTCACTTCACAATCTGACTGAAATTTGGCTGTGGTGTTTTTCTGCAACTAACGTATGACGACGTTAAAGTTGGCAGCAAGGTCCTTCGAGCGGCTATGCCAGGTGCACTGGGCTCTCCGAAACACTAAAGCCATCGAACGACGAGGATGGGATTCGAACCCACGCGTGCAGAGCACAATGGATTAGCAGTCCATCGCCTTAACCACTCGGCCACCTCGTCACACCCTCAGCTGCCGGAAGTGGCATTGAGGTGCTTTTCAGCCACTCTCATTAACAGGACGGAGACAAAGTTCACCATAATGTGTTGTAAATGGTTGGGGAGATGCGAGAGGTAAGCCTCCGACTGACCTGCAAGGAGCATTGGGTTTTATGGGTTAGGAGACTCACAATTGTTTTGAAAGAGGGAGATGTGCTTATGTTTCTTTTGTGTCCTGCTTCTGCTTTGTTGGAAAGAACCTAGAGAGAACGCCAGACTCTAGAAAAAGGTAACAAAGCTGGCATTGGACCTCCCTCAGAATATGTTTGCAGTGTCCTTGCACTCTTCATTATCCTTCCCGACCTTGTAGGGGGCTCGTTGAATCGATCCCGATCTCAAACATGTTCTTGGAGATTGAGGGTTATGACTCCGCCCCTTTGCTGCCAGGATACCCATAATTCTCTCCCCCAGATTTACGGAAATAGCACACTTTTTTCTTTGAGTGAAGAGAGTACAAGGAATAAACCTTTTTGTGCACATCGCTTGTCTGTTTCGTAGACACACCATTCATCCATCCGTGCCAAAATGCTGATTGGATGGCAGTTTAAAGCTTCTTACCACCCTGTCGTTCCACGTGCAGATAGGTGCACGGAAGACGTTGCGACTTTCGCCGCTATTCTTTCGCAGAGGCAATATCGTAGCCTATGAGGTTTATCCGAGGCGTGATCATTGCTGGTTGAAAACTTTACCCAATACCCCGCCGGGATGACTTGAAATACAGTCAGCCTTGGCAATTTTTGTCGGCCTCTTAGGAGGCTTAATAACTTGTTGAAAATAAGCGGTTGTGTTTTGGTTTCTTTCACGTGTTGTTTTTGCTAAGGTGGCAAAAGCTCACGTCTGGTGAAGGTCTGTCTCAGAGCGCACTTGGAGAGTCTTTGTGTTCTTTATGGTCATATGCAAGCACCAGCTTGCATGTTGTATTGATCTTGATCTCAACAATGTTTTCAGATATGAACACAGCTTTTCTGCAGCTATTATTAAAATGTGATTCAGTCAAAGAGCCCCATGACGTGTCGTAAACTGTGATTGGAGAAATTAAGCTTTTCAAAGTTTGGGATCAATTGAACAAATTGTTTTGCAAAATGATTCACTGTTTCCAAGCGTTTGAAACGCCACACGCTGGTGACATCTGCTGGTCAGAGCAGTGTAAATGCAACAAAAACTCAGGCCAAACATGCATAAAAAACCTTTTACAAACACATTGCAAATGTTTTATTGGAAGTAAAATCTATCAAATGCAATTAACTTATAATCTAATATTATTACATTTCAAGTGTCTGTGTAATATGTGTTCTTTTATCAATTTTCAGGTCTTGTTTTGTTTGTTCCATGGATGGCTCAGCTAAACAGGCCAATAAAATACTATTGGCTACTATTATTCTTTCTAATTATACCAATGTCTTATTAAAACTTCCACAAATATATAAAACTGATCAGAGATCATGTAAAAACCATAGGCACTTGTTCAGTGGTTCTCAGTGAATTTGCATGATTCATGGGTTCGCAGAGATGGTCCCCAGCGGTGAGCCATTAAAAATTCAAAACGTTTTGAAACAGTTATGTCGTAACAAAGACTCTTTTACTGAAACCATGTGACTTTGGCAGCTTGATGCACGCTCCGATCGACTGAATCAAAACAAAAGATTTGTAAAGGTTTCAATATTTCACGAAACAGTCTTTCGAAATCGCTCACCAATAGTCGTAAACAGTTGGAAAGATGCGAGCAGCATGGCTGCAGTCGACCTGTTCACTAGGCTCTCCTGGAGGCTAAAGACCTCTAGCGACGAGGATGGGATTCGAACCCACGCGTGCAGAGCAAAATGGATTAGTCCATCGCCTTAACCACTCAGCCACCTCGTCTCGCAATCTCCTGACGACATTAAAGTTGGCAGGTGCCAGGTGCACTAGGCTCTCCAAAACGCTAAAGCCATCACACGACGAGGATGGGATTCGAACCCACGCGTGCAGAGCACAATGGATTAGCAGTCCATCGCCTTAACCACTCGGCCACCTCGTCTCTCGATTGCCCAGCAGCTCGAAGCTGGGCTTTCTGCAGCTATCTTTAGTATGACGGCGTTAAAGTTGGCAGCAAGAAACTTCGAGCAGCTTTTTCCAGACGCACTGTGCTCTCTCGAGCACTAAAGCCATCAAACGACGAGGATGGGATTCGAACCCACGCGTGCAGAGCACAATGGATTAGCAGTCCATCGCCTTAACCACTCGGCCACCTCGTCTCTCGATCGCCTAGCAGCTCGAAGCTGGGCTTTCTGCAGCTATCTTTAATATGACGCCGTTAAAGTTGGCAGCAAGAAACTTCGAGCAGCTTTTTCCAGACGCACTGTGCTCTCTCGAGCACTAATGCCATCAAACAACGAGGAAGGGATTCGAACCCACGCGTGCAGAGCACAAGGGATTAGCAGTCCATCGCCTTAACCACTCGGCCACCTCGTCTCTCGACCGCCTAGCAGCTCGAAGCTGGGCTTTCTGCATCTATCTTTAGTATGACGGCGTTAAAGTTGGCAGCAAGAAACTTCGAGCAGCTTTTTCCAGACGCACTGTGCTCTCTCGAGCACTAAAGCCATCAAACGACGAGGATGGGATTCGAACCCACGCGTGCAGTGCAAAATGGATTAGTCCATCGCCTTAACCACTCAGCCACCTCGTCTCGCAATCTCCTGATGACATTAAAGTTGGTAGGTGCCAGGTGCACTAGGCTCTCCAAGCACTAAAGCCATCAAACGACGAGGATGGGATTCAAACCAACGCATGCAGAGCACAATGGATTAGCAGTCCATCGCCTTAACCACTCAGCCACCTCGTCACTTCACAATCTGACTGAAATTTGGCTGTGGTGTTTTTCTGCAACTAACGTATGACGACGTTAAAGTTGGCAGCAAGGTCCTTCGAGCGGCTATGCCAGGTGCACTGGGCTCTCCGAAACACTAAAGCCATCGAACGACGAGGATGGGATTCGAACCCACGCGTGCAGAGCACAATGGATTAGCAGTCCATCGCCTTAACCACTCGGCCACCTCGTCACACCCTCAGCTGCCGGAAGTGGCATTGAGGTGCTTTTCAGCCACTCTCATTAACAGGACGGAGACAAAGTTCACCATAATGTGTTGTAAATGGTTGGGGAGATGCGAGAGGTAAGCCTCCGACTGACCTGCAAGGAGCATTGGGTTTTATGGGTTAGGAGACTCACAATTGTTTTGAAAGAGGGAGATGTGCTTATGTTTCTTTTGTGTCCTGCTTCTGCTTTGTTGGAAAGAACCTAGAGAGAACGCCAGACTCTAGAAAAAGGTAACAAAGCTGGCATTGGACCTCCCTCAGAATATGTTTGCAGTGTCCTTGCACTCTTCATTATCCTTCCCGACCTTGTAGGGGGCTCGTTGAATCGATCCCGATCTCAAACATGTTCTTGGAGATTGAGGGTTATGACTCCGCCCCTTTGCTGCCAGGATACCCATAATTCTCTCCCCCAGATTTACGGAAATAGCACACTTTTTTCTTTGAGTGAAGAGAGTACAAGGAATAAACCTTTTTGTGCACATCGCTTGTCTGTTTCGTAGACACACCATTCATCCATCCGTGCCAAAATGCTGATTGGATGGCAGTTTAAAGCTTCTTACCACCCTGTCGTTCCACGTGCAGATAGGTGCACGGAAGACGTTGCGACTTTCGCCGCTATTCTTTCGCAGAGGCAATATCGTAGCCTATGAGGTTTATCCGAGGCGTGATCATTGCTGGTTGAAAACTTTACCCAATACCCCGCCGGGATGACTTGAAATACAGTCAGCCTTGGCAATTTTTGTCGGCCTCTTAGGAGGCTTAATAACTTGTTGAAAATAAGCGGTTGTGTTTTGGTTTCTTTCACGTGTTGTTTTTGCTAAGGTGGCAAAAGCTCACGTCTGGTGAAGGTCTGTCTCAGAGCGCACTTGGAGAGTCTTTGTGTTCTTTATGGTCATATGCAAGCACCAGCTTGCATGTTGTATTGATCTTGATCTCAACAATGTTTTCAGATATGAACACAGCTTTTCTGCAGCTATTATTAAAATGTGATTCAGTCAAAGAGCCCCATGACGTGTCGTAAACTGTGATTGGAGAAATTAAGCTTTTCAAAGTTTGGGATCAATTGAACAAATTGTTTTGCAAAATGATTCACTGTTTCCAAGCGTTTGAAACGCCACACGCTGGTGACATCTGCTGGTCAGAGCAGTGTAAATGCAACAAAAACTCAGGCCAAACATGCATAAAAAACCTTTTACAAACACATTGCAAATGTTTTATTGGAAGTAAAATCTATCAAATGCAATTAACTTATAATCTAATATTATTACATTTCAAGTGTCTGTGTAATATGTGTTCTTTTATCAATTTTCAGGTCTTGTTTTGTTTGTTCCATGGATGGCTCAGCTAAACAGGCCAATAAAATACTATTGGCTACTATTATTCTTTCTAATTATACCAATGTCTTATTAAAACTTCCACAAATATATAAAACTGATCAGAGATCATGTAAAAACCATAGGCACTTGTTCAGTGGTTCTCAGTGAATTTGCATGATTCATGGGTTCGCAGAGATGGTCCCCAGCGGTGAGCCATTAAAAATTCAAAACGTTTTGAAACAGTTATGTCGTAACAAAGACTCTTTTACTGAAACCATGTGACTTTGGCAGCTTGATGCACGCTCCGATCGACTGAATCAAAACAAAAGATTTGTAAAGGTTTCAATATTTCACGAAACAGTCTTTCGAAATCGCTCACCAATAGTCGTAAACAGTTGGAAAGATGCGAGCAGCATGGCTGCAGTCGACCTGTTCACTAGGCTCTCCTGGAGGCTAAAGACCTCTAGCGACGAGGATGGGATTCGAACCCACGCGTGCAGAGCAAAATGGATTAGTCCATCGCCTTAACCACTCAGCCACCTCGTCTCGCAATCTCCTGACGACATTAAAGTTGGCAGGTGCCAGGTGCACTAGGCTCTCCAAAACGCTAAAGCCATCACACGACGAGGATGGGATTCGAACCCACGCGTGCAGAGCACAATGGATTAGCAGTCCATCGCCTTAACCACTCGGCCACCTCGTCTCTCGATTGCCCAGCAGCTCGAAGCTGGGCTTTCTGCAGCTATCTTTAGTATGACGGCGTTAAAGTTGGCAGCAAGAAACTTCGAGCAGCTTTTTCCAGACGCACTGTGCTCTCTCGAGCACTAAAGCCATCAAACGACGAGGATGGGATTCGAACCCACGCGTGCAGTGCAAAATGGATTAGTCCATCGCCTTAACCACTCAGCCACCTCGTCTCGCAATCTCCTGATGACATTAAAGTTGGTAGGTGCCAGGTGCACTAGGCTCTCCAAGCACTAAAGCCATCAAACGACGAGGATGGGATTCAAACCAACGCATGCAGAGCACAATGGATTAGCAGTCCATCGCCTTAACCACTCAGCCACCTCGTCACTTCACAATCTGACTGAAATTTGGCTGTGGTGTTTTTCTGCAACTAACGTATGACGACGTTAAAGTTGGCAGCAAGGTCCTTCGAGCGGCTATGCCAGGTGCACTGGGCTCTCCGAAACACTAAAGCCATCGAACGACGAGGATGGGATTCGAACCCACGCGTGCAGAGCACAATGGATTAGCAGTCCATCGCCTTAACCACTCGGCCACCTCGTCACACCCTCAGCTGCCGGAAGTGGCATTGAGGTGCTTTTCAGCCACTCTCATTAACAGGACGGAGACAAAGTTCACCATAATGTGTTGTAAATGGTTGGGGAGATGCGAGAGGTAAGCCTCCGACTGACCTGCAAGGAGCATTGGGTTTTATGGGTTAGGAGACTCACAATTGTTTTGAAAGAGGGAGATGTGCTTATGTTTCTTTTGTGTCCTGCTTCTGCTTTGTTGGAAAGAACCTAGAGAGAACGCCAGACTCTAGAAAAAGGTAACAAAGCTGGCATTGGACCTCCCTCAGAATATGTTTGCAGTGTCCTTGCACTCTTCATTATCCTTCCCGACCTTGTAGGGGGCTCGTTGAATCGATCCCGATCTCAAACATGTTCTTGGAGATTGAGGGTTATGACTCCGCCCCTTTGCTGCCAGGATACCCATAATTCTCTCCCCCAGATTTACGGAAATAGCACACTTTTTTCTTTGAGTGAAGAGAGTACAAGGAATAAACCTTTTTGTGCACATCGCTTGTCTGTTTCGTAGACACACCATTCATCCATCCGTGCCAAAATGCTGATTGGATGGCAGTTTAAAGCTTCTTACCACCCTGTCGTTCCACGTGCAGATAGGTGCACGGAAGACGTTGCGACTTTCGCCGCTATTCTTTCGCAGAGGCAATATCGTAGCCTATGAGGTTTATCCGAGGCGTGATCATTGCTGGTTGAAAACTTTACCCAATACCCCGCCGGGATGACTTGAAATACAGTCAGCCTTGGCAATTTTTGTCGGCCTCTTAGGAGGCTTAATAACTTGTTGAAAATAAGCGGTTGTGTTTTGGTTTCTTTCACGTGTTGTTTTTGCTAAGGTGGCAAAAGCTCACGTCTGGTGAAGGTCTGTCTCAGAGCGCACTTGGAGAGTCTTTGTGTTCTTTATGGTCATATGCAAGCACCAGCTTGCATGTTGTATTGATCTTGATCTCAACAATGTTTTCAGATATGAACACAGCTTTTCTGCAGCTATTATTAAAATGTGATTCAGTCAAAGAGCCCCATGACGTGTCGTAAACTGTGATTGGAGAAATTAAGCTTTTCAAAGTTTGGGATCAATTGAACAAATTGTTTTGCAAAATGATTCACTGTTTCCAAGCGTTTGAAACGCCACACGCTGGTGACATCTGCTGGTCAGAGCAGTGTAAATGCAACAAAAACTCAGGCCAAACATGCATAAAAAACCTTTTACAAACACATTGCAAATGTTTTATTGGAAGTAAAATCTATCAAATGCAATTAACTTATAATCTAATATTATTACATTTCAAGTGTCTGTGTAATATGTGTTCTTTTATCAATTTTCAGGTCTTGTTTTGTTTGTTCCATGGATGGCTCAGCTAAACAGGCCAATAAAATACTATTGGCTACTATTATTCTTTCTAATTATACCAATGTCTTATTAAAACTTCCACAAATATATAAAACTGATCAGAGATCATGTAAAAACCATAGGCACTTGTTCAGTGGTTCTCAGTGAATTTGCATGATTCATGGGTTCGCAGAGATGGTCCCCAGCGGTGAGCCATTAAAAATTCAAAACGTTTTGAAACAGTTATGTCGTAACAAAGACTCTTTTACTGAAACCATGTGACTTTGGCAGCTTGATGCACGCTCCGATCGACTGAATCAAAACAAAAGATTTGTAAAGGTTTCAATATTTCACGAAACAGTCTTTCGAAATCGCTCACCAATAGTCGTAAACAGTTGGAAAGATGCGAGCAGCATGGCTGCAGTCGACCTGTTCACTAGGCTCTCCTGGAGGCTAAAGACCTCTAGCGACGAGGATGGGATTCGAACCCACGCGTGCAGAGCAAAATGGATTAGTCCATCGCCTTAACCACTCAGCCACCTCGTCTCGCAATCTCCTGACGACATTAAAGTTGGCAGGTGCCAGGTGCACTAGGCTCTCCAAAACGCTAAAGCCATCACACGACGAGGATGGGATTCGAACCCACGCGTGCAGAGCACAATGGATTAGCAGTCCATCGCCTTAACCACTCGGCCACCTCGTCTCTCGATTGCCCAGCAGCTCGAAGCTGGGCTTTCTGCAGCTATCTTTAGTATGACGGCGTTAAAGTTGGCAGCAAGAAACTTCGAGCAGCTTTTTCCAGACGCACTGTGCTCTCTCGAGCACTAATGCCATCAAACAACGAGGAAGGGATTCGAACCCACGCGTGCAGAGCACAAGGGATTAGCAGTCCATCGCCTTAACCACTCGGCCACCTCGTCTCTCGACCGCCTAGCAGCTCGAAGCTGGGCTTTCTGCATCTATCTTTAGTATGACGGCGTTAAAGTTGGCAGCAAGAAACTTCGAGCAGCTTTTTCCAGACGCACTGTGCTCTCTCGAGCACTAAAGCCATCAAACGACGAGGATGGGATTCGAACCCACGCGTGCAGTGCAAAATGGATTAGTCCATCGCCTTAACCACTCAGCCACCTCGTCTCGCAATCTCCTGATGACATTAAAGTTGGTAGGTGCCAGGTGCACTAGGCTCTCCAAGCACTAAAGCCATCAAACGACGAGGATGGGATTCAAACCAACGCATGCAGAGCACAATGGATTAGCAGTCCATCGCCTTAACCACTCAGCCACCTCGTCACTTCACAATCTGACTGAAATTTGGCTGTGGTGTTTTTCTGCAACTAACGTATGACGACGTTAAAGTTGGCAGCAAGGTCCTTCGAGCGGCTATGCCAGGTGCACTGGGCTCTCCGAAACACTAAAGCCATCGAACGACGAGGATGGGATTCGAACCCACGCGTGCAGAGCACAATGGATTAGCAGTCCATCGCCTTAACCACTCGGCCACCTCGTCACACCCTCAGCTGCCGGAAGTGGCATTGAGGTGCTTTTCAGCCACTCTCATTAACAGGACGGAGACAAAGTTCACCATAATGTGTTGTAAATGGTTGGGGAGATGCGAGAGGTAAGCCTCCGACTGACCTGCAAGGAGCATTGGGTTTTATGGGTTAGGAGACTCACAATTGTTTTGAAAGAGGGAGATGTGCTTATGTTTCTTTTGTGTCCTGCTTCTGCTTTGTTGGAAAGAACCTAGAGAGAACGCCAGACTCTAGAAAAAGGTAACAAAGCTGGCATTGGACCTCCCTCAGAATATGTTTGCAGTGTCCTTGCACTCTTCATTATCCTTCCCGACCTTGTAGGGGGCTCGTTGAATCGATCCCGATCTCAAACATGTTCTTGGAGATTGAGGGTTATGACTCCGCCCCTTTGCTGCCAGGATACCCATAATTCTCTCCCCCAGATTTACGGAAATAGCACACTTTTTTCTTTGAGTGAAGAGAGTACAAGGAATAAACCTTTTTGTGCACATCGC